>NC_054543.1:47044524-47304524 GCF_017654505.1 Polyodon spathula
AATCCATTGAGCCTCTCAGTATCTTACTGAGCTGGCAGATTAATCTGCCTGGCTGCCGGTATAATGCTGGTAATGGTTGGTTGAGTGTTGGGAATTGTTTGCATCCTATCTCAAGCCAAGGAAAGTTCATCATTTTTTCTCAGAGTAAATGAAGCAGCTAATCCATGCGCTCTGGAGACTCGAACTAGTCTTCCTGTGGGGAAACAGAGAGCGGACAGATTACTTGCAGGCTGAAAGAACCTCTTGAGGACCACAAAATACTGAGCTAAAGTTGAGAGGAAGAAAAAAATGTGTGTGTGTATGTGTGTGTGTGTGTGTGTGTGTGTGTGTGTGTGTGTGTGTGTGTGTGTGTGTGTGTGTGTGTGTGTAATTTGTCACAACCTTGGCCTGGGTGCAGTTGAAAGCTGCAGGTTATCCATCAGCAGTGAAAGAACAATTAGAGTGAGGAATTTGACTCCTGGAGCTCTCTGCAAGATGGGAATCCAAATACATTGCATGATCATCTTTCAATTGCTTTAATGGCTTCTCCATAGGCCATTCATTGATAATAATTACCGTGGGCAATACAATCTGTGCATGTGTGCGGTGGTTTGGTGGGCAGCTCAGCTCAAGAGCAAGACAATAATGCATTTCTGTTTTGTTGATGCTTTAGGGTTCAGAAGGATTTAGGAAGTTGTTTTTCAGTTCAAACAAATGAATCGATAACCAGATACATTAATACATTCATGGAGGGTTACACAGACCAATCTAATGCCTCGATTCCGTTGTGGGTTGATGCCAGCTGTGAATCTCCCTGGCCACCAGCACCACATTTCAGTACTTTCTCCAAATGTGGCCAACCTCGGAAGATCTCGTCCTGCGTCAAAAAGCCCCAGTGGGATTGTGGGGTAGTATCGCGCTGTGTTTTAAAAGAAACACGCAGCAGTACTATGTTTGAATTTGTGTGTTCGCTTTAATATTAAAAATGATCAATGTGTAGATCTGTTCCCCTGTCGACTTCTTCTCCAGCACACGCCTCCCTGCTACGCTATTAAGTAGGTCCTTTGTGTTCAGGTGTGGCCTCATTGGGTACAATACAGCAAACCAGGCCAGAAAAGGTGTCTGAGACCGGCCTGGGCCTATATGGCCTATAGTGGAAATATACCTATTTCCTTAGAACACTGTGGCAATATGCTGACGTTTCATTAAATGTATTGTCTTGTTAATTAACTGTTGCAATAGAAATTTAAATATTTCAGTATTGATATGAAATTGTGAAAATGTAGATATGACAATGACTGCTTAAACTGATTGACGAAGAAATTGCCTGAGGAGTAAAGCCTAATGAACTATTCACCTTAGTGGAAGACAGCGGTTGCAACATCAGAAATGCAATGCAAGGTATTGTCATATCTTGCATGTTTTATGTAGAAAATGTTTTTTAGATACTACATCAATGGGAGCTAGACTGGCATAACTTTTACAGCTTAATTGTTTGAAATGGATGTGCCTGCATTTAGGAGCTGTGCTGTAAACACAGACGCTGTTCCATTGAACATCATTGTGTAAACAGGTACATACAAACCTGTAAAACCAATTTTTTTTCTAAAAGTAATATACAAAAAAAAAAAAATTATATAACATACATTTCATATTAGGGACATAAATTTTTATCCTACCTGTCATTTCAGTTTGCTGTATGCATCTGAGTACAGCATGCCTTAGTTTCACAGTAAAGTACATGCAGCCCAACCCACTCTGGAAACTCGCTCCCCTTTGATTTAATTTCAGTGTTCAGGGTTTAACGACACAGATTTATATCAGTATGAAACTAACGTAATTTCCATTAAAATGAACGGATTTCAATGTGCTTTATTTATTCATCTCCGCCTGTCCTAAGCCTTGGCTGCTTGGCAGAGGGACTCAAGTGTAATAAGAGCCTAATTTGACGATTATATTCCTCGAAGTAACTAAATTGTAAATCAGGCAGCAGCAATTCAATTACACTAACTGGGTCTTTTGTCCTTGCGGGAGTGCAGTGAGCATCCTGACTAGATGACACACACACACACACACACACACACACACACACACACACACACACACACACACGGATCATAAGTCTTTATTATGTCAAGGTATTTTGGTCCTTCTCAGAAGCCTGTATGTGACTTGACTGATAATTGTGGCATTTTAGTGCTAAACATTTATTCTGAGATTGACTCCTGTACAGTACAAGACCTTAACAAACAGGGACACATGAATGCAGAGCAGTGACTATTTGTTTCACTGTAACTGGGTTCCTTTCCCACTACGACACAAACTTTGATGATTTCCTCTAGTAGGGTGTATTGTTTATGGTACAGTATGTGTTGCATGCTGTTCTTGTGTAGTGTCAGGACAATCCATTACCAAGCTGCTGTTAAAAGGAGGCATCGTGGATCAGAAGAGAGAAAGTGTCCTGGTTCATGTATAGTCATATTTGAAATAAGGAATAATATGCAGCTCCCCAACACCAAGGGCGCCTCGTTCACCTAGAGCCCAGTGCTTGAATTTCTATTCAACATTTTTTCTATTACAACATTGGTAAGTTATACAGTGTTGTACAAATATTTATTTTAGGAGGGTTTTGTATGAATAACAATTTCAAAGACCTTAATGAGCTGACTGCTAATGAAACATGTTTTGTGAAATTCCCATTCTATTTTGTAGTTATGTGCACGCTCTTGCACTGTAAATATTGCATGTGCATGCTTTCTTGCATGGATGGATGTTTGTTTAGTTGTTGGGGGGGGGGGGGGGGGTGAAACACACACAATTATTTTTGTTCTAACAAAGCATCTGCCCAACACCCTTTTTAATAGACCACTGAGAATAATGGCTGTGCCAGCGCACATTGGTGTGGTCTGCCTCATTATTCAAACTCTCCTCTAGTTTAACATCAAACTCTGGCTGTTGGTTTCCCACCCAGTGGTACAAGAAGGCAGAGCTCTGATCCAGCCACAGTATATTATACATATCTCTAGCTGATGCTGTCCATCTTGTCTAGCCTGGAAGCTCTTACACAAGATACATTTCCAGAACATGTGTTCGGTTGAAAAGATCTACTGCAGCTGCAAGACGAATCACCCAGGTTGACCTTTGTCACTTCAATAAAATCAGATATCATTAAAATCTTATATGACTTGAACTTAAGAAAAATTCAGTGAAGTGCAATTTCTAGTGGATTGGATGGAATATATAGATAGTTTAATAGCAGCGCAGCATTAGGATAGAAACAAGACAAGGAAGCTGTTCCAGGGGAATTGGGTTAATATAGGTCACCACCATACCCAGAATATAAACGGGATTGCAGTTTCCAACCCATAATTGCCATATACACAATTAATACATAATTTAAATAGATATTTCAGTAACACTTTATAATATGGTCCAATAATAAACACTTTATTAACCCTTTATAGGTGATGAATAGATAGTATGTAAACTATGAACAAACAAGTTATAAATATTTATAAAGCACCTTATTAGCTCCGTTATTAGAACATAAGAAACATAAGAACATAAGAACATAAGAACATAAGAAAGTTTACAAACGAGAGGAGGCCATTCGGCCCATCTTGCTCGTTTGGTTGTTAGTAGCTTATTGATCCCAAAATCTCATCAAGCAGCTTCTTGAAGGATCCCAGGGTGTCAGCTTCAACAACATTACTGGGGAGTTGATTCCAGACCCTCACAATTCTCTGTGTAAAAAAGTGCCTCCTATTTTCTGTTCTGAATGCCCCTTTTTCTAAACTCCATTTGTGACCCCTGGTCCTTGTTTCTTTTTTCAGGCTGAAAAAGTCCCTTGCGTCCACACTGTCAATACCTTTTAGAATTTTGAATGCTTGAATTAGGTCGCCACGTAGTCTTCTTTGTTCAAGACTGAACAGATTCAATTCTTTTAGCCTGTCTGCATATGACATGCCTTTTAAGCCCGGAATAATTCTGGTCGCTCTTCTTTGCACTCTTTCTAGAGCAGCAATATCTTTTTTATAGCGAGGTGACCAGAACTGCACACAATATTCAAGATGAGGTCTTACAAGTGCATTGTACAGTTTTAACATTACTTCCCTTGATTTAAATTCAACACTTTTCACAATGTATCCGAGTATCTTGTTAGCCTTTTTTATAGCTTCCCCACATTGTCTAGATGAAGACATTTCTGAGTCAACAAAAACTCCTAGGTCTTTTTCATAGATTCCTTCTCCAATTTCAATATCTCCCATATGATATTTATAATGTACATTTTTATTTCCTGCGTGCAGTACCTTACACTTTTCTCTATTAAATGTCATTTGCCATGTATCTGCCCAGTTCTGAATCTTGTCTAGATCATTTTGAATGACCTTTGCTGCTGCAACAGTGTTTGCCACTCCTCCTACTTTTGTGTCGTCTGCAAATTTAACAAGTTTGCTTACTATACCAGAATCTAAATCATTAATGTAGATTAGGAATAGCAGAGGACCTAATACTGATCCCTGTGGTACACCGCTGGTTACCACACTCCATTCTGAGGTTTTTCCTCTAATCAGTACTTTCTGTTTTCTACATGTTAACCACTCCCTAATCCATGTACATGTGTTTCCTTGAATCCCAACTGCGTTCAGTTTGAGAATTAATCTTTTGTGCGGGACTTTGTCAAAAGCTTTCTGGAAATCTAAATAAACCATGTCATATGCTTTGCAATTATCCATTATCGATGTTGCATCCTCAAAAAAATCAAGCAAGTTAGTTAGACACGATCTCCCTTTCCTAAAACCATGTTGACTGTCTCCCAGGACTGTTACCATATAGGTAATTTTCCATTTTGGATCTTATTATAGTTTCCATAAGTTTGCATATAATAGAAGTCAGGCTTACTGGTCTGTAGTTACCTGGTTCAGTTTTGTTTCCCTTTTTGTGGATCGGTATTACGTTTGCAATTTTCCAGTCTGTCGGTACCACCCCTGTGTCAAGAGACTGCTGCATGATCTTGGTTAGCGGTTTGTAAATTACTTCTTTCATTTCTTTGAGTACTACTGGGAGGATCTCATCCGGCCCAGGGGATTTGTTTATTTTAAGAGCTCCTAGTCCCTTTAACACTTCTGCCTCAGTTATGCTAAAGTTATTTAAAACTGGATAGGAACTGGATGACATGTGGGGCATGTTGTCAGTATCTTCCTTTGTAAAAACTTGTGAAAAGTAATCATTTAATATATTTGCTATTTTTTTTTCTTCCTCTACGATTTTGCCATTTGTATCTCTTAAACATTTAATCTCCTCTTTGAATGTTCTCTTGCTGTTGTAATATTGGAAAAACATTTTGGAATTGGTTTTAGCTCCCTTAGCAATGTTTATTTCTATTTCTCTCTTGGCCTTTCTAACTTCCTTTTTGACTTGCATTTGCAGTTCTAAGTACTCTTTCTGTGTACTTTCTTTTTGGTCCTTTTTTAATGCTCTGTAAAGTGCCTTTTTTCGCTGAATATTTTTTTAAATTGATCTATTAAACCATTTTGGCAATTTAGTTTTACATTTAGATTTGTCTACTTTAGGGATATAATTGTTTTGCGCCTCTAGTACTACGTTTTTGAAGAACAGCCATCCTTTTTCTGTGGATGTTTTCTCTATTTTACTCCAATCTACTTCTGTTAGTCTCTGTTTCATACCTTCATAGTTTGCTTTTCTAAAATTGTAAACCTTAGCTTTTACTTTTGGGGATTTAAAAAACACTTCAAATGAGACCATGTTGTGGTCTGAGTTTGCCAGTGGTTCTCTGACCTCTGTTTTAGTTATTCTGTCTTCGTTATTTGAAAAGACTAAATCAAGGCATGCCTCCCCTCTAGTGGGTGCCTTCACAAATTGTGTTAGGAAGCAGTCATTTGTCATTTCCACCATTTCTATTTCATCCTTCGTGCTACCCACCGGGTTTTCCCATTTTATATGGGGGAAGTTGAAATCCCCCATTAGTATGGCTTCTCCTTTGCTACACACATTTCTAATGTCATTGTATAACAGATTATTGTGCTCACCGTCCGAATCTGGCGGTCTATAGCATGCTCCTATTATTATGCCTTTTGAATTTTTGTCTGTTATTCTGACCCATATTGATTCGGTTTTATTTTCTTTGTCCAGGTTTAACACCTGGGCTTCAAGACTGTTTCTTATGTATAGCGCTACCCCTCCTCCTCGTCTGTCCTGCCTGTCTTTCCTATACAGTGTATACCCACAAATATTATATTCGTCCCCATCACTCTCAGATAACCACGTTTCTGTAACACCTATCACATCATAGTTACCTGTTAGTGCAGTAGCTTCAAGTTCTAGAATTTTGTTTCTGATACTTCTAGCATTTAGATAAATACATTTAATGGTTGTCTTACCTGAGTTGTTGTTCTTGTTTTGATGCGGTCTCCCTTCTGTTTTTTTGTTGATTTCTCCCCCCTTCCTTTCTAGTTTAAATGCTTCCGAACCTGCTCGAGGATCTTTTCTCCAAGTAGACTAGTTCCCTTGTTATTTAAATGCAGTCCATCCCGTCTATACAGATAGTCCTCGTTGTAGAAAGTGGTCCAATGATCAAGATAGGTGAAGCCTTCCCGTGTGCACCACGTCTTCAACCATTGGTTTTGATTTATTATTTCCAGCTGTCCATATGGTCCTTTGCAAGGTGCCGGTAGTATACCAGAAAATACCACAGTTTTGGTTTTCTCTTTTAATTTCCTTCCTAGCTCTCTGAATTTGTTTTGCAGGGATTTTGGTCTGTCTCTTCCAATGTTGTTTGTACCGATGTGGACGACTACTACCGGGTCGTCTCCTGTTCGTTCTAGGAGCCTGTCCACGTTTTCAGTGATGTGCTTGACCGAGGCTCCCGGAAGGCAGCACACTGTTGTAGTAAGGGGGTCCAAACTGCGAACTGAACTTGCTGTGTTTCTCAATATGGAGTCCCCAACAATCATGACCTCCCTTCTTTTTGCTGTCTGGTCACCACTGTCAATAGGGTCCTGGATGTTGTTCCTTTCATTCTCTTGTTGTTGGTTCTGCTCATCACAATTCTGAAGTGACTCAAATCTGTTGGTTGTTTTGATTTCTGGTGGTTGTGTTTGACGAAGTTATTAATGTATAAGGGTCACTAATAAACACTTTAATAACCCAATATTCATGTTTAATAGATGACAGATCAAATAAATGAACATTAAATAACAGTGGTGTATTATTTTGAATTTAGTATTGGTCGTGGCTTTTTATCTTAACCCTTTGAGTGTGAAATGAGCATCTTGTTAAAATTGGATATATGTATTGCATAGAAAAAGAATGAATGTTACGTTACATTAAAGTTACAAAATGCATTTAAGTTACGTTATTTTATTATTTTGAGGTACACACAGCTACTGTGAAACATTTCTCCATGACTGCTAAAAATACAATACTGTAAGGCATGTAGATCAGTGAAAGTGGTTAAGCAGAATGAGAACGCTGAGGAGCACTATTAAGCCAGTTGTCAAATGTGCTCTTCTCTGTCTGTAAATCCAGCTGTAATTTACCATGAGATTAAGAGAACAATCGGAGTGACCGGAGTAGGGCATTCTGAGACTGAGCGACTGAACATTCAACGCTCCACTTGGAAAAGTTACTGTTTTGTTCCCCTTTTTGGAGTTAAGCCTTGTGTTTAGCACTGTCCTGTCTTGTCTGCGGTAAGTGTGCTGTGTTACCATCTAGTGTGTGTGAGTCGTTTAGTGTGACCCCCCTGTCTCGCTGTACAGTGTGTTCAATTCCCTGACCTGTGTTATGCTCTTTAGCTGTACAAATTGGATGAATAAAGCTTGGTTGATTTAATGCTGTTGCAGGTGTCATCATTTCTGGGTAGAATGCATGTGTGGCAGAAATGTCACAATATATTAATAATTGAGTTATATATCCTTAATAGACATCTATAAAGTCTCTATAAGGTAGCTAAAGTGTACGAGAATGCAAAAAAGACAATTGTGTAATAACAACAATATGTTATAGATATTATATTATCTTGCTATTTCATATTTATGTAGCATCTCTTAATCATTAATACATGGTTAATAAAGTGTATATAAGCGGGCCTTATATACATTAATAATGGTGCTAATAAGATGTTTGTTCATAGTGTATATATTATGTGTTCATCATCTATAAAGGGTTAATAAAGTGTTTATTATTGGATCTTATTATGAAGTGCTACTGATATTTCTCTCTTTATTGCTATCCTTTTTTTATAATTATGATATTGTTTAGTGCTTTGAAATATGTTTAAATTGAGTAAATATATTTTGGGTCAGATTTCTGATAAACAACAGGGATGGAAATATGACCCCCATTCCTTAGCTTGTTACCTATAAATGTGGCTAATCAAGATCCCATTAAAACCTGGAATGAAGAAAACTGCTATGCAGTATGATTTTTATTTCAATCACTGAGGAACTTATATAAGGTAGTCACAGTTGGTCAATAAATTAAAAATGAGTTCACCTTGATTAGCAGCTCATTGACGATCCTTGTCTACTTTTCCAGATGATATTGAGTTATCATAGTGTGACCAGGAAGGATGGTGGTGACGTCAGGCCAGGAAATGAATGGAGATCAGACAACAGCAGACCTAATAATAATAAAACATATATATACAAAGGGGCGGGACACCCTGCACACATGCTAACCAGCAGTGTGTTCCAAGACTAAAAGCAGCAAGTGGACACAAAGTGTGTTCATTTTACAAATACAGACTTTTGGTGTTACCATTCGATCCCAATTGTAGTGAAAGCCAATTTCCAATGAAATTTTGAAACTTTGCTGTACTGTAACTGGGAATCCATGATAGATAAGGTGTGTGTTTTATTAAATCCCTTTTGGATGTATGATAAAATTGATGACAGCTGCAACATTCAGACTGCTTATTGCAACCGTTTAGTCTTGTGAAGGGAGAGAATCTGTACTTCAGAGGTTTCACAACGGGTGATAAGGAGACAGAGTGGTCCAGTGGTTAACACTAGAACTGCCATGCGGGTGAATATGGCCCATTTTGGATTTAAAATATTAATTACTTTTCATTGTAAATCGTATGTGTATGTCCGTTTTTGACTTTTTCTAAATATATGAATTAAATATCATGACGGCGTTTGATAGCCAGAATCGCAAACGTGATAAAGTTATAAGCAGTTCTACCTAGAACCGCCACGTGGGTCAATTTGACTTAATTTTTAACATAATGTAAGATATTCTATTTTTTTGTAAATGCAGCAAACAAGACACGCCTCCTCCTCCTAGCAAACATGCTTTTTTTTTTTATTTCAAGCCTTTCTTGGTTTGTAGACTGACTACGAGACAGAGATTTGCTGAGATTGTGGATTTGTCAATTACACCAAGATGCCAACTCAGTGAAAGCCTAGTTGCTAGATATGATGTTCATAAATAAAACTTTTGAGTTGTACCCAATAGTATGTCTTTCATTTTCATAACAAAGCAGTTTAAAAATGTATGGGACAAAGTGACCCACGTGGCAGTTCTAGTGTCACCAGTTCAAATCCCACCCTGTTACTGACTGACTCATTGAGTGTGACTCTGAGCAAGCCACTTCACCTCCTTGTGCTCCCTCCTGTGAATGAGATGCTAAATCAGTGTCCTATTGTAAGTGACTCTGCATATAATGCACAGTTCACAGCCTACCTCTGTAAAGCACTTTGTGATAGTTGTCCACTGTGAAAGGCATTTTATAAATATATTATTATTATTATTATTATTATTATTATTATTATTATTATTATTATTATTATTATTATTTATTATTATAAATCGATGTTCTAAATCTTACCTCAAACTACAGTGCCATCCCCAAAGCTGGGACTAAACAACTTCCAAAAATATTCGGTAACACTTAACTTACTTAGTAAATACAAGTGTACTTACACATAATTTCAGTGTTATTATGCATAGTTATAATGTACTTAATGTATACATATTTTTGCATGCTATATGTAAGTACACCATTGTATAAGAAATGGGTTAGGGTTAGGTTTAGAGTTAGGGTGGTGAGGGTTAGGCTTAGAGTTAGCTTTAGAGTTAAGGTTAGGGAGAGGGTTATATAATACAATTTTATTTCTACCATTAGATATATTAACTCTGCATAATAACTTTGTAATTATGTGTAAGTACACATGTATTTACTAAGTAACTACACAGTAATTAGAGACACAATGTTACCTATTTTTCTGCCTCTGGCATATTACTGTTTTGTGCTTTTTCCCCTTTGGTTTTGATGTGTCTCATGTGCTGACCCAGCTTTTTCTATATTTATATTTAAAATACAAACCATTTTGTCAGAACTCGTTTCCTTTATAGTGTCCCCTGGGATCTTCTAGTGTGCTGATCTCAACTGTTTTGGACATTTTTATTTGGGAAAAAAGTCTCAAGCCACTGTGTCAGCTTATTTCTACGTTTAGTTTTTATTATTTTACAAAATAAACAACATGACTTGCCTTATTGTTTTTCATATAGTGGTGCTCTTTCACTTATTTATTTACAGCAGCTGATATGAAGGCACTAAACAATGGAATCTCAATCACAAAATAGAGGATACAAAATCACTTTGATCCAGATTACAAGTTTTTAAAAACTGGCCTCAGGTAACTGATGAACCAAGGATAGCTCAAGATTTTACAAGATTGGGTAACACTTTATATTAAGTGTCTTTAATTATGCGTAAATCTTTTTGCACAATATAATACTAATCCTCACCCTAATTTTAAACCTAACCTTAACCTTAACACTAACCCTTTTCTGATAAAATTGTGCACTTGCATATATCATGCAAAAAGATTTACATGTTAAGCACATTGTAATGATGCATAACATTGTAATTATGTGTAAGTCCTTGTGTATTTACTATGTAACTACTATAGAATAGAATAATTTTTACATGTGCAAATTTAGATTATTGTCAAAATTATGAGACAGTGTATCTACCAGTATTGATACCAGCATCACATTTGACTGCTAAGCCATTACCATTGTGACATGTCTGCACTTCATTTCTTTCACCGTGGAACACCGAGTCATTGTCCGTGGGGTTGCTGTTCTACTGTAACAGGTGGCTCTAACACAGAATTAGGATGTGAAAACGTACCATTCTGTGTTCTTTTAAAAGCTGGTTACCCTTTTGACATTTCTTCAAAAGAGTAGTCTAGAGAGGAGAAATAAATCATATTCATAATCACACAGCAGAGCCCTATTTTGACTTCTGTAGGATCTTTTGTAAAAGAGCTGTGGTTCTGGACATAAGGACATATGAAAGGACATGAGAAGATTGTGGTAAATATAGATCCCTCTATTTAATTGTCTGTAGTTACTGTGTATTGACATAGCAGTTACATAATAAATACACATGTACTTACACATAATTACAATTCTGTTAGGCATATTTACAATGTACTTAACATGTACATCCTTTTGCAGTATGTATGTAAGTAGACAATTGTATCAGAAAAGTGTTAGATTAAGGTTAGGGCTGGGGTGAGGGTTAGGGTTAGGGTTAGGGCTGGGGTGAGGGTTAGGGTTAGGGTGGGTTAGGGTGAGGGTTGGGTTAGGGTTAGGGTTAGGGTTAGGGCTGGGGTGAGGGTTGGGTTAGGGTTAGGGCTGGGGTGAGGGTTGGGTTAGGGTTAGGGTTAGGGCTGGGGTGAGGGTTGGGTTAGGGTTAGGGTTAGAGTTAGAGTTAGGGTTAGGGCTGGGGTGAAGGTTGGGTTAGGGTTAGGGTTAGGGTTGGTTTAGGGTTAGGGTTAGGGTTAGAGATAGGGTTAAGCTTAGGGTTAGGGTTAGGGCTGGGGTGAGGGTTCTATCATGCAAGAAATGTACACATTAAATACTTTGTAAGTATGTATAATGACATTGTAATTAATACAGTAATTATAGACACTTAATGTGATGTATTACCCACTTGAGTTTGTTATTTTGTCATCCTATTCTCACCTTTGACTTTTGTCCTATTAAGTACATTTTGGATATGCTAACAGCTGAATTGTCTTTCAGCAAACTTTCATTTGCGAACCTCTATGTGAATATTCAGTGCTGGCCTCACAAATCATTTGCTTGAGTGACAGTTGTGTCCAGGAGCAGGTGAATGATTGTTCATGTCCATTACACTGAAACACCACACTGCAAGATTAAATGGGACTCTTTTCCACAAATGTATTCTGCCCTATTTGTGCAGGAGTAAGCAGTTTAGCTAATCACATGAAGCAGCCCCTTATGACATGTTTGACTGATTTTTTTATTAGATGGCTCCACTCTAACTCAAAGTTCATGATCATTTGGAAATAACTGCATCTACTGTACTGTATTATGTATCTGAAACAAAAACACATTTGACATGTGAAAAAACACCAAGTTATCAAAAGTTCCCTGCCATTTAAGATAAAAATATCAGAAAACAAGCCCAGTTTCAAGAAACCATTGAGGAAACCTTGGCCAGCACCAAGCAAATAGGCACAACAGTCAAATGTTCTTGAAACATGGCTATTGTTTTTGATATCTCTACTTTAAATGGCTGATAGCTTGGCTTTTTTTACACATTTCCAATGTGTTTTTGTTTCAGATATCACTTTTTTTTCACTTAATTGATAATAACACACACATTGCGGGAATAGCAAAATTGTTCAACCAATACTGAGGCAATGTATTGCCGTTTGGATAGGGTCAATGTAAACAGTAGCCTAGTCTGTTGAAAGGGTTAAAATGTGAATCTGTGTATAGCGTAGCATTTATGTAGTTGGAATGAAAGTATGACTAGTTAGGATTATGTCAGGAGAAAAAGGAGAAGGAGATTTTTACCTTCCTTTGGAGACTTATTTCTCTTACTGTATGACAGGTTGTGGCAAAGTTGTTGATTGTATACAAGCGCAGGAGTGATGCAGTGTGTGAAAGAAGCAGATAGAGATAATTATAATCCAGTTTGGAAAAGTTTTTATTTTGTGATGCAGGTCTGGTGACCAAACAATAATTCCATGGCATTACACATCAATGTGTACAGCATGGTATATATAACACAAGAAGAGACAGTCCCAAATAATAAACTATATGCCCCATACAATAATACAAACACGGTCACCAGTCCTGGGTGCGTGCAATAGTGCTCGTGGTGGGTGATACAGGTTTATATTTGCTGGCCTTTGGCGACAGCTCCGGAACTGTGTTAACTGCCTGGTAACATAGAAGACAAGACATTTACAAACAAACAAACAAAACACAACACTCATGATTACAGGTTTTCACTGTCCTTCTTACTCTAAATAAACCAATGCGAAGGAACAGATTACAATTCTCCGCCCCCTTTTTATGATCCCTTGGTAAACTAGTGCAACCGCCTCTCCAATATGCGGCTGCCACGCCGTTTCTCTTCCAGGTCAATGCATTCTTGCAAAAGAGTCTCACCTTCTTCCAGACTGGCCGACTTCCTGACCCTGGGAAAGGACTGTCAGACCAGCCCGTCGAAAGTCCTCACTGCTTAGTGTCCTCACAGGTAAGGAGGGAGATTTACAACCAAGAATCATTGTTTTTCTGTCGCACAGATATTTACTTTTTTTTCTACATTTCACTTAGGAGTGTTCGGAACTACAAATTAAACATGGAATGGTACTTTTGCTGCGCCAATACCCTGAAAACACGTAAACCATCTGTGCTGTACAGAGTCACTGGCAGTTCTCTCTCTTCTCTATAACTTAGCACGAGGAACTACCAATCAGGGTCTGAATTATCCAGATACTTTACGCTTTGCAAGTGTAACATTAGTGGATGGAGTGGATGTAATGGAAAACGCAAAGTCTGGTTTGAGGAACATAGACTACATCTGGTAGAAGCTGTTAAAGTGGGCAATCAAATGGTTAATGATTTTAATGGAACTGTTTAAATGACTGGGTGATCATTGACTGATAAGATAATTGAATGTTCCTTAAAAGGGCTATTAATACCAGTGGGCAGTGTGGGAGAGAAGGAGAGAACAAGTGATAAGTGTATTAGCGAGAAGAAGATCGAAATGCAAAAATATTGGTAACCCAAACTGTATGCAAGGTATTTGGACAACGAAATTGGATTGTGATTGGGTTTTGGTAACAGGAGGAACAGGCTTATGCTGCCCTGTATTTAGTTAATAAAAATAAATATGTGTTTAGCTTAGGGACCAAAATGGGCTAGCTTCTGTTTGTTTACATTTGTTCTCCTGGTTAATAAAAGTACACGACAGTGTGAATCTTTTTGACTTTCTGGTCAGCTGATTTATTATTAAAGAAAAAAGGTCTTCATAAGGGCGTAACGGGATGAACTACACTGACATAAATTCAAGTCATATATATCTATATAATAGCTTGTCTGAGAATCTTCCAGATGTTTTAAGTCCTTCTTTAACACAAAATGTTGTTATTGTAGCTGCCAGGCAGAAAAGGGTGCTACCAGGGTGCCAGTCGTTTCAGTTAACAGATGGAGGCACTGCTCATTTAATACTGTAAACAGCTTTCTTTACGAAGAACGCTACATGTTCTGTGTGACTTGCTCTAATTACAGAAGCACTCCTACCATAGCTAAATAGATGTTTAATCTGATTATTTAGATTGTTTGACTTGGCAGTTTCATGAGAAGTTGATAGTATTCAAGAGCATCTCCAGCTATAACTGCAAGTGAAGTTATTCATGAATGCATTTATGTATTTATATTGCTTTCAAACACTTGCCATGTAAAGAGTGATAACAGCTGGACAGTAGAGGAGGAGTCCCTGTGAAGTACATACTGTACACACTTACACACTGTGCTCAGGAGCACAGTCAAGATGTTCTAAACACAAGGCATGGTTGAGTAAGAAACACTGCTGAGTATTTATAGTATGTCAAAATTCACAAGGGTTGTGCATTGGTAATGTCTAAACAGTGATTTGCAAAAATATGCAATGAAAAATATGTCTCTGTTTCAGCTGGAAGGGGAATTATTGGTGCACACTCCAAGAGGTAATTTTCTGCTTATGCCTCATTACAGAAATTCCAATTCCAATTTACACCTGACTTTTTAATCATGCCAATACTAATACATTATGATTCTGAATACATATAAGGGGATAATACATAGAACAATTATAGTATTCAAATTCAGAGGGTACAAAGTGTTGCTTTAAGTTAAACGCTATCACATATCAATTAAAAAAAATTAAATAGTATTAAAAGAGTTATTACATGAAAATGCACAATGATGGACAAATTCACTGTGTATATGTACATTATACATTGAATACTCAACAAACTAATGTAAATGTGATGGGATACGGCCACCCCTTAACTTGAATTAGATTTATTATCTCTAAAGAACAGGTTGAAGCATCTGTGTGTCAAGTGCCCAAAAATCAAGAAGCGGAAAATAAAAAAATAAAAAATGTTGAGGCATCAATAAGTCGCTTAGTGACAGGGCTAAATAAATTCAATTGCTTCAAGGCTTCGAGGCAAGTTCATCTCAATTGTTTTACCCTTGTTAGACCTTTCAAATAAATAAGAATCTGCAGTACCTGAAAGGTGTCAGTGATTCAGGTTGAGGCGAGGAGGCTGACAATCATTCGGACTTTGACAAAGGTAGGTACACACACACACACACACATATATATATATATATATATATATATATATATATATATATATATATATATATATATATATATATATATTTTATATATGTATACCCCTTGAGAGTTTTGACTGAAGATTCGTACAGAGGGGATCTATTCAATACAAGTTAATGTAAAGTACAATAATAACTTAGAGGACTATGCAGGAGTTCACTTGTCCCGGTACGTGTGGGCGCGACGTGGCTGTGGTAATTTTGCTGTAACGAAAACCGCATGCGATGCACACTTTATAACATCAAACTGCTTGTCTTTTGTCAGCTCTAATAGTGTTTGGGTTGAGTTGGCTGGAACGGGACTGATTAAGATTCATGGACAGGTAACCCATTTTGCTGTCAATTAACTTCCAGAGCAATGCAACGCAGCAGAGAAAATGCATCAATCCTGACACATCCTGCACTTTGTAGGGTTACTTTACATAACTTCCCTGGTAGGCAAACTAGCTATCGATATGTGAAGACTAATGTAATAAAAGTTTTGCTTGAGCTACAGATTACACATACTAAAACAGAATTAGCGTTTTGGGAAAGGGTGCTAATAATATTAACAAGCATACTTCATATTCACTGACGCTACTCTTGGAGGTGGGCTTTTAATCTTTCTTCTGTGATAATTCATTCTTATAAAAAACGTCCGACTGGCAACATAGAACACTACTGTAGGCTCTAGTGTTTATGTGCAGCAGGTAAAGAATGCAGGGTTCACACCAGCTTCTCCATGCCCATTCTCACATACATACTGTTAAAACCTTTGTATAAGTCTATTTTCTAGGTATTTTTAGGGGGTCCTAAAAGGAGGGAGCGACTTTTACACTAGCGTGACCTATAAGCTTTTTCCTGAAATTGTTGTCTCAAAAAGCGGATGTGACTTATACACTAGTGTGATTTGTACACTAGTTTTTACGGTACACTGCCCCTGATATGTGTCTTAACCCTGCTAGTTCAAGTACACCCTTTAAACAGGATGAGAGGGCTCTTTAGTCTCCTTGTCAATTGCACCCTGCCACTAGCAAAAAAAAGAACAGCTAAATTGTTGTCCAGTTGCGTATTCCAAATACCTGAAACTTTGATTAGTTTGAAACACAGTTTTATATCCCCAGCGCTATTCCAGTTCTGTATGTCATCCTGGGGATCTGGAGTATGAGATTCCCTGCACCTGTTTGAATCACAGTATGGAAACAAGGTATGGAAACAGCCACTATGGCTTTCAAGGCAACACTGTACATAAAGCGTCTCTACTTACTGTGTATTTACATAGTAGTTACTTAGTAAATGCATGTGTACTTACACATCATTACAATGTTATTAATATGTTAATATTTTTGCACAATAGATGTAAGTACACAAGTGTATCAGAAAAGGGTTAGGTTTAGAGTTAAGGTTATGGATAAGGATAGGGTTAGGGTTAGGGTTACGATTTGAGTTAAAGCATGCAAAGAAATTACATATTAAGTACATTGAAACTATGTATAACAACATTGTAATTATGTATAAGTACACATGGATTTACTAAGTGGCTACTATGTATGTTAGTTTTGTGACTCCTGAGACACCAAAACATTCATTTTAGACAGCTTGCATGGCTGTCCGATATAAGGATGCTTGTCAGGAAACAAACTACATATGTATAAGTAGAGACTGAACAGCCCATACTGATACTGTACCCTGGGAGCCCAATATGCACCCAATTACCCATTTGATCTTTTTTATCATTTCCATTAGAGCAATTCACAAGTGCTACTTAAAAACCCTGCCGTGAGCACGACCTCAAAGTGACAATGCCCTAAGGGTTCCGGAGGGTTGCTGCCCTGTGCTTCCATGGGCTTGTGAGTTGGGTACTACACGCCTGCTCCTGTGCCACCACAGAAACTCAAAGCATTACACCTTCAAGTCTGTCATCAATTCACAACCAGATATCATTGCTATGATTGCTGGCTCTGGTTGGGGCGATCTGAGTCATTTTCCATCATTGCAAATGTATTAATTCCACCTTCGTTAGGTTAGCTATTGCTTTAGGAAATGTGCCTCTCTTCCAGCCATTGTGTCCTGCTCTGTATGTGTTTGTTGCGCAGGTTGATATTACTGCAACTATTCCTCACAATGTTCTGTGGTGCTAGCTCTTTATTTCTGAAGGCTGACAGCAGTCATCATGATACAAAGTAACAGTCACTTATATCCCACTTTGTGATTAAAACTGGGGGAAAGAATCTGTAATCCTAACCGCAATCCTGTGAAGCCAGTCTAGTTTATTCAGATATAAAGTGCTTAAGACCAGCTGAGCTTTACTTCAGGATTGAACCTAATTCAAATTACAATCCCCAGGTGTAATGAATGGATGCCTGTATTGGTTGGTCATTTTGGCCGTTTTCAGAAAATGTACAAGAATAAAATCACACAATGGCACAGTGTTTTGCAGAATCAACAGTTCATGTTTCTGACTGCACTCTCTATCGTCTGAACCTTTTTTCTCGAAAAACATTCCCACGTGTTAATTTGCATTAAAATTGAATTTGCAGAAAATGCATTAGGAGGACTCTAACCAGCTCCCTGCAACCCCCATTCTGCTGAGAGCACTATAACTCTTCTGTTAGCTGCTGGGTAATATGTGCAGCTGAAGATAAAATATCTCACTAAGGACTGGATATTAGGGTTTGTCTTTATATATATATATATATATATAGGGGTGAAATTCTCATCATAAAAGTGCAGATACTCATGCAGAGCTGGATGTACAAATAAAAACAAAAATGAGACAATTTGAGTGACAGTGAATATTAAGACATATCGGTACACAAAACATTTATGAATACAAAAGAAACCTGAAAAAATAACTAATCAAATATAATCAATTCACCACAAACAAAGAAGCTGAAAATATTGAGCTTTGTACCCTATGCATGTATCAGTCATCTTCTGTAATATAACACAAGTTAAATCTTAAGCAGATCTTGACAAGCATTAAGAAATATTACACGTGCAGTAACTGCTGTAGATAGGGAGTGTTTCAAGATATCCTAGAAAAGGGATGATGTTATAAAAAAAAGTTTTATAAAAAACAACTGTGCTGTGAAAAAATTATACAAAAAGCACAGTAGGGGCTAAAATACCCCTCTATTTTTTATGTAACTACTCTTAAAAAAAAAGATGTACTTGACCATTTTAATCTCTATAGTATTCTCTGAAATCATCCCCATATTTTCCAGACCCTGGGTACTCGCCTGCAACAGGACCTGGCCATGCTACAATAATAGCCTTGGATTAGAACCTGTTATTTATTTATTTATATTTGTATTGTTTTACTTATTACATATCCTACACTAATATATTATGTGTAGTTCTCTGTTGTGTTTATGTGTAGATTAATTACCATGATCATTTTCAGAAAAAGATGAGCGCATTTCAGGCAGAAACAGTATGGAAGCAGACATCATGATTTTTGGTTGTTTAAATCCTTGGCATTGAGTTTCCTACACAATAAGCAAAATACACTTTTTCATTAAGTAATATTACTGTGGTTTAGATGTACACGCAAGTGAAAACTCAAATGTAACAGTTTCCCATGATCAATGTCTTCTTATCATTCTCATGGATTACTGTAAAATCAAGGTGATGAGAAAGGGCAATCAGGTCAGCTCTGTGTAAGTGAGACAGTCTGGAGCGGCTGCACAACTGGAACGTTCTATGAAGAGCAGTCACAGGGTGGCTTAGTCATCTTAAAAAACAGCTGCTGATTCTTTTCTTTCTATACATTCTTTGACATTTGACTTTATAGCTGTATATATTAATATGGCCAGGTTTGTTTTTGTGTGAATTATTTCTTTTCTGGTCAGGTAATTTTTCTTCTAAACCACTTCTGATCTTAACTTATTTAATCCACAAAGGAAAGATGATGTGCTCTTGCTCGCTTGCCAATCCTGGCTGTCAGTCATGTGTGCTTTCAGTTTGTGTGAGGTGGGTGACCTGAAGCACAGCCAGTGACAGAAGGGATCTTTGTTTTATATAAATTAGATTTTGCTTATCTTTTTTATTTTTTAAATTCCAGGATAATGAGACTGTGCTGCAATTTGGTCTAGGAGCCATGGCAATTACCACTACCTCAGGTTCTGAGCAGAAGGCCATGCTCTGCTCCAAATGATGTCCTTTCTACTTTTATCTTTATACACAACACCATTTCTATGGGAGACAAAGGTGGAGAAGCAATAAGATTTTGGGCACCCTTGCTTTCTCTCCATTCCAATCCAGAGCGGTTTTTAATTGTTTTTCAACTCACTGCTCTTGTAACGACATTAATCTGTGTTAGAAAGTGTCAGTTCTCCTCTCCTCCCCACACTGCATCTGAAAAGCTTCCAGACGATTGTTCATTTTGTCATTGTGTGACTGAGCAATTTTTTCCTTGGCTGGAGGGAAAACTCACGTTTAAACCAATGTTGCAGATCAGACCAGCTATAAGAAACCTCTACTGTTTTAAAATCAACTGCAGTGAAGGGCCCTGAATGGTCATTAATAACCAGATAATTTGGTTAGGCTGCAGATTGGATGGGGTAACTACATTAAATTGTGAGTTCTCAAGGGAAAAACAATGCTGTAATGAAAAGGAAAGTCATCTTTATCATAAATCGCTTGTGCCGTGTATTAAAATCTATCCCTGTCATACTTACTACAGTACAGTACAGGCACTGGAACTAAAATAAAACTGTTCATCAAATACATTACGAGGGAACTTATTAAATACATAGCCAGCATTAGTTTTGGAGTGGCAATGCATTATGAACATACGTTACATTTACTGTGTGATAATATACTTTGAATCATGAATCATTCCAATTGTATTTACAATATAAAATCATGTCAAATAGTGTAACTGATCTGCAGCTATAGTGAACAACAATCACAAGCTAACTGCATTGTTTGCTGCAGTGTTTTTGTCATGTGGCTTTTTTACAGTACAATGCTTCTTTATTCTTTACAATGCTTCTAAGAAATATGTACAACAGACTGCATATTGTACCAGTACTGTATATTGTAGGGTAAACTGCATTCTAACTACAATACCTGCTCCATTACAATAGAATTATCATCACATTTGATAACAATCCAAACTCAAAATGTCTAGGAACCAGACATAAGGTGTTCAAAATAATGTAATTGTGTTTGAAATTGTCATATTAAGGAAACTTGTGGCACATGAGCTAGTCTTTCAGTGCTGACTCTTAGGAATATTATGCTATTGCTTGTATTTTTTGTTTGTTCGTTGAAAAAAAAAACAGAACAGGTTTGCTGAGAGGAAAAAGTGTGTCTCTGGGGATGTCATTTTACCATTGTGTGAGAGAGAAAACATTTTATTTCATTTATTGGTGTGTGCATTTATTTTGCTATGGTAAATTACCAGTGTATTTGGAGTATAGTCAGGGTAACGACCCCTGCTCTTCTTTGACATTTCCCAAGCTTCAAAATGGTGCTTATTAATTTTAAAGACAAGACACAAAATCTCAATCATGCTACAAAAGTGTACATTTACTAACTTGTGTCAAAACAGTTATAATAAGAAATGCAACTAACTATATATTATAGCGATTAAAGCAAGTCCTACATGAAACGTGTCTAAAGCATTGACCACAGGATGTTATTAGGCATGGCCAGATCGATTCATCCTTTTACTTTCTGTTCCAGTTCCACTTAAAAGACCAGAGAGACAATAATGTCGTTTTATTTTTCCTCTCAACATATGTACATTAAAAAATTGCACCATTAAGGAAATGTTTTAGCAACCAGTGCTACAAGCATTGTTGTAGTCAAGCCGGAACTCACACACAAGGCAAGCTAAGTCACATGACACATCTTCTGCACAACTATCTGATAGTTGACAACTATCAACTATCCTTGATGCAAGGAAAAAAAAAACATTAGGAAGGAACTTCTATTACAAACTTCTTTAAGAAGGCTAAAAAAAGTCAACGAAGACGACAGCAACAGTGCATCGATTACTTGTAGAAATTAAATGCATTACCTTCTTCTATATGTGTTACTAGAAGTTCAGTATGCAAATAAAATGTTAATTCGTATAACAATTCTTGTTCAAGAAAATTATTATTTTAGTGCTGTTCCGGTACCTTGGGATTTAGGACCACACCACTGGCTACAAGGGGTGTATTATCATAATGACCTACAGCAGCTGATTTAAATAATTGAAACCACGATTGGTTTATTACAATAACTTTGACCTGGACTGCACATGAACACTGGTGGCCCACGTGGGGGGAGGGTGCACATCTCAATGACTGCAATGGGCCCTCAGCTCTCCCTGTGCACTTTATATTTCCAATTACCGAGTCAATGAACCGAGACCTTGGGCATTGGAAGAGAGCAAACTGGAGTGCTGAGCCACGCCAGCATCTTATAAAGCAAAACAAAGAACAGGTTTCTCAGCAACTGACAGGGAGGGAAGCACCCAACTCATCCTGGGGAAATGAGGCATACACTGAGGACTGGAAGGGAAGGCACCCAACTCATCCTGGGGGAAATGAGGCGTATACTGAGGACTGGGAGCCAAGCCACCCAACTCATCCTGGGGAAATGAGGCACCCAACTCATCCTGGGGAAATGAGGCGTACACTGAGGACTGGGAGCCAAGCCACCCAACTCATCCTGGGGGAAATGAGGCGTACACTGAGCACTGGAAGGGAAGGCACCCAACTCATCCTGGGGGAAATGAGGTACACACTGAGGACTGGGAACGAAGCCACCCAACTCATCCTGGAGGAAATGAGGCATACACTGAGGACTGGGAGGGAAGCACCCAACTCATCCTGGGGGAAATGAGGCACACACTGAGGACTGGGAGTGAAGCCACCCAACTCATCCTGGGGGAAATGAGGCGTACAATGAGGACTGGGAGGGAAGCACCCAACTCATGCTGGGGGAAATGAGGTGTACACTGAGGACTGGGAGCGAAGCCACCCAACTCATCCTGGAGGAAATGAGGCATACACTGAGGACTGGGAGGGAAGCACCCAGCTCATCCTGGGGGAAATGAGGTGTACACTGAGGACTGGGAGCGAAGCCACCCAACTCATTCTGGGGGAAATGAGGCATACACTGAGGACTGGGAGGGAAGCACCCCAACTCATCCTGGGGGAAATGAGGTGTACACTGAGTTCTGGGAGGGAAGCACCCAACTCATGCTGGGGGAAATGAGGTGTACACTGAGGACTGGGAGCGAAGCCACCCAACTCATCCTGGGGGAAATGAGGTGTACACTGAGGACTGGGAGCCAAGCCACCCAACTCATCCTGGGGAAATGAGGCATACACTGAGGACTGGAAGGGAAGGCACCCAACTCATCCTGGGGGAAATGAGGCGTACACTGAGGACTGGGAACAAAGCCACCCAACTCATCCTGGGGGAAATGAGGCACCCAACTGGGAAATGAGGCACCCAACTCATCCTGGGGGAAATGAGGCATACACTGAGGACTGGGAGCCAAGCCACACAACTCATCCTGGGGAAATGAGGCACCCAACTCATCCGGGGGAAATGAGGCATACACTGATGACATACACAGCTCTTGTATTGTGTTTTGTATTGTGTTTTTGGGTGGCAGAACTACCTTCGAGGTCTGCTGGGGGGCAAGCAGCCAGCTAGAACCTCCCAACAGATGTGTTCATGTGTTCACATTGCCACAGGCAACAGCAATGTGGGAAGCACTCAGCTGAGACACCTTTCATTTGGGTTGACTTAGAATCTATAGAGGTGGCAGTTTCTTTTCTTTAGTACGTATTTGAAACTGGAAAAAATTTAACTTATCTGGACAGATTACATAAACATATTTCTTTATACAAGTTACTGGGGTATGTCAGGTTAAAGACCCCTCACAGCTTAGTAAACACAATACTAAACTGTGGTAAAAGTGTCATGTTTTTTATGTTATGGGTGAGACGTTGCATTAGGGGTAACTCCTGGATAATCAAGGGTAGGTGGTTGATGTAATCCAGAGTGAATTCTCTATTCAGCTATTGCTTATCCCGTCAGGGTATAGGTTGATCAAATCAACCTCTAATCAGTGTATTTTGATACACACACACACATGGCAAAGGACAGCACATGCAAAGCATAACCATAGGAAATTCATAATCCTGCAAACGGTCTAGTAAAATAGCCTCAGAACCAATGTACAAAAAGGAAGGGAGGTAGAGAGGGAGGTAGAACAATATTGGCAGTCGCAGCTGGGACAGGGACCCCGCTAGAAAAAAATGTCTTTCCTACCCAAATTGCATAATGCTTTGCCAGCATTTCAAATAATAATACAAAAAAGTTTTTAGTTTTATAAATTTTCTCCACCACAGGGCCTCTTTTGTAAATTGGTAAGGCTTGTTTAGAAACCCTGCAGTTTAAAAGCAGGTTAACCTAACTAGTACAGATATGAATTTATATTAAACCAGGGAAGTCTCTTGTAGTTCTGCTGGATTTGTAGACAAGAACACTAAGCAGAAAATAGCGGGTTTGTAAACCAAACAGCTATTTAAAAAAACTTTTTCAAAAGAACACACAAAAGTAGTCTGAGGCCTGTGTTCAGTACCCACGATGCAGTCTGACACGGGTAGCTGTCACTTAAATTCAGGGGATCCAGCTTCCTGGAACATGTTGCCAGCTTTACTTAGACAACCTGCCAGCAACTTCAGTTCCAAATCCCAATGCTTCATTTTAACATTCACGGCTATTGTGTGTTTGTTTGATTTTTATTTCTTTTATCTTATTTTATTTGGTACACTGTATCTCTTGTGCTTGTGTGTGCTAGTTTAACCCTTACAGGACTGCTAAACAGTGCTTTCAGATATATTTGCCCCTGCTACATGTTTGCTTGTCCTCCTTTATTGTGCCTGGGATTCAGTAGATGCAAATATTTGGCTTCCAGTATAGCACAGTGGTAAGCTGCTGCATCCTGGTGCTTTTATTTTGTGGCAGGAAGAAAAACCCTGCTATTGAGCCTGATAAAGCACCAGATCAAGGGCAGAACATTATCTTACTGTAGGTCATACTGTACACAACACACAGCCTACCCTGAACTGACACTGCCTTGCAGAGGTTTTGTGCCGAGCTCCCTGTTTCCTCTTCTTGTGTTGACACTGCAGTCAGACAGCTGCAGATTTCTGTTGCTGATGAGGTTTTGTTTTTCAGTTGTTTTCTATTGTTTTTCAATGTTTTATGTTGCTATGCTTTGCCTGTGTATTTTGTTTAACTCAACGTAAAGGCAAGCTTGTGGAAAGTTACTGATCCGAACACATTCCTTATTTGGGTATGATATATGGAGGTTGTCAGTGTCTTGTAATCTTTTCTACCAAAGTCTGGCTCTTGTAATACTCTGGAGCAATATAGCTTATTAGCAGGGTGTGTGTATGTGTGTGTGTGTGTGTGTGTGTGTGTGTGTGTGTGTGTGTGTGTGTGTGTGTGTGTGTGTGTGTGTGTGTGTGTTTCAAATGTGAGTGTGTCACAGATTTACACTCTTACCAAGAGAGTCTTTAATTAGAAGTGACCAAGAGAGTGAAAAGGTACAGGAGGATACCAAGCTGTACTAGAGAAAAGTCACAAACAAAAAGAATTGTGATGTCACCAGAGGTGATGTCACAGAAGAATTGTGATGTCACCAGAGGTTAGGTAACAAAGCTTATTTAGAGCTCTTTTTGTTGGCCCAGAGGAAGAACAGAAGACTGCTACATTCTGTCTCCAGAATCTGTAATTGGCATTGCATGCTGTTCTGTAGGGCTAATAAAGTATTCTTATTAAACTAACTGATTGTTGCATTGAGCAAATCACATTGGGTTTAGCCACACGATAAGTGAGCTAGTTAACATTTCCCTAACCCCCTCTCCCTCCTCCACCCCCATAGATAGCATTTCCCTTACCCCCTCTCCCTCCTCCACCCCCATAGATAGCATTTCCCTTACCCCCTGTCCCTCCTCCACCCCCGTAGATAGCATTTCCCTTACCCCCTCTCCCTCCTCCACCCCCATAGATAGCATTTCCCTTACCCCCTGTCCCTCCTCCACCCCCGTAGATAGCATTTCCCTTACCCCCTCTCCCTCCTCCACCCCCATAGATAGCATTTCCCTTACCCCCTCTCCCTCCTCCACCCCCATAGATAGCATTTCCCTTACCCCCTCTCCCTCCTCCACCCCCATTCCCCAAACGTCTTGCTCTCATTGATGTACAGCTTTCAATTGGTTCTGGACCACTCAGCATTGAAAGCCAACCACCCTCTGCCGACATTATATTATTCATAAGCACAAATATTTCCTTTAATTTTGTGTGTACTAGCTTTGGGGCTGACAGGTCTGTATAATGCAGCCAGTTTTTTAAAGGGACAGAGTTTACTATGCAGCCTGTTTTACTATGCAGTCGGTCCTTGACATCTCCACATGCTTACCAGCCAGAGAGCCAGTTTAATGAATATTAAAATGGGATCGATGTAGAGAGGAGTGGATAGAGGCAGGTGACGTGACGGGGCATACAGGTGTTTATTTGAAATGCAAGTCATTTCTTTACATCATCCAAACCCAGATACACGGGTTTTGAATGCAGTGACATGATTTGTTGTACTGTTATAGTGTTAAAACTCTGAATTGCAGCGTGAGAATAGGGGTAAATCAGGCAATAAAATGGAACCTGAAAAAATCTGCAAGAATGCCACAGGCTGCACACTAAACTGGCCTGCTTGAGTGTGAGCATGCGCTTTGGCCATGTCTGCTCTGTGGATTCATAAAGTCCTCCAGTCTGCTATCAAACAAGCAGCATGGGAAATTAGAAGAGCAATACCTGACTGCAATACTAGATCCATACCTGTTTAGTTTGGCTGATAAAGTTCTTGTCTACCAGTCAAAAAGATCTTCAGAAAACATTATAATAATGCTCACCTGTTCGTCAACAGGAATTAAGTGTCAGACAGAATGTATGTTATCCATCCCCCACCCCCACCTTTCCCCCTCTGCTGCTGTGAAAGTCCTTTGGTTACTGCATGAGATACATTATTATTAATCTCCCTTCATCGGATGAGCCCACGCCTCTTGTAAATTGGTTTGCGCTAATTAACACTCAGGAGCCAGGTAAATTAATCAACAGTGATTACATTTATCACATTCGCAGAGCTGTGGCCGAGAATGGGTATGTAATTAGGATCTGACTAAAAACAGCTATTAGCCTGCTGCACCACCATCCATTAACACTCACGTGACACCTAGAGAGAGAAAGCAGAGCAGGGCTGCTAAAGGGTGTGTGTGTGTGTGTGTGTGTGTGTGTGTGTGTACGTGTGTGCGTGTGTGTGTTTAAGTTAATAGCCCTATTGTGATGTTAAAGTTTGGGGAGGGGAGGGTAGGTGGGGGCAATCCATCAATGCATCAATCAGTCACAGGCGGCACATTTGCAAAATAGTCGGACTGATGGACACAAATAAAAGCTGTAAACAGTATTCATTCTCCTGCGTCTTTTTGAGAACTTGTATAATTTATGGCACAAAACAGACCTCGAAACCACTCAGGGATGCTACATATATATTTGACATTGTTTTTTTCAACATAAGGCAGCCAAATAAATTAAGTTGAATATTTCACTAGATTGTACTTGAAAACATGTTATGCCTATTTAAGCAAATTAGCAAAACAGTAAAGATAACAAGCTGCACTGTTTATTAAAACCTTTAAATCCGTTAACCTGTTCTGCAGTCCTACAGTACCTACATCAATTCAAACACCATTCCCATCACTTCACACCAATTCAAACATATCATTAATACGGACTGTTAAGCTTTTAAACACACACTTACTATCGTACTTATAATCAAGGGGCATCCAACGTATTTCAGAAGGTATATTTGCAAAAAAAAAAAACTGCACTCTTACTGTAAACATTTGAATATCTATATGGGGCTCAGATCATTGGGAAGAATGGACATTAAACCAGCCAAGCATATCTCCTCGAATGACACTGAAATGCAACTAAATCCTGGATTTTGGACCCTGGTGATACTGCAACAGGACCATCACAGCCTTCTTTACCTGTGTATCTGAAAACTGTCTTTGGCAAGCAAAACCATTCATTTTCATCAGAATATTAAAATACGTTTTCATATTTAGAGTACAGTAAGCAGGCAGATGCGGTTTTCTACTTTCCTGGTAGACACATTTCAGAAGTTCAAAAGACCCCACTTTCACTGAAAATGGAGTGAAAGACTGTCAAAATCTAAAGTAAAAACTTCAGAAACATTTATAATCTGGCACCACAAACAATGTTCTGAAAGGTGGTATTTGTTTAAACACTCAAAGGAAGTATGTTTTGACTGTAGCGTCACATGCAAATTCTCACAAAACGGTGGTGAGTGAAAACAGGCAGTGTGCTACGAAAATATTTTGCCACAAGTTCGTAAAATTAGATTCATTGTATAGGAATTATATATAAATATAGAAATTGTGAAGAGGATGTTCCAAGCAAGGGAACGAGCGAAAAGGATTCAGAGTATGGGGGGCTCAGATCGGCTGAACGAACTGACGTTAATCAGCCAAGCAGGTCTCCTCCAATGACATTGAAATGCAACTAAATCCTGTATCTCTACTATAGGGTTGATTTTGATATCCCAGCTGCCCTAGAGGTCTGGCGGTTGTGTAGTAGGAAAACAAAAAATGTGTTTGTTAGACCTGCTTTGTGTGCTTGCGGGGGGGAAAAAAATCGATCTTCTTCTCTCACAAGTATTTTTGGTGTTGTTCAGAACAATTTCTTGTGAGTGTTTAGCCTTCCCAAGCCTCTTATACGCACTGCCTATGCAATCAGTCATTCCAATGATATTATTTACCAGTATTATAACAAATCTGTAGTAATGGTTTTCTGCATAGCACTGGTCTTGCACTGACGTACAATAAGTCCAGCTGTCTTCCAGTGTTGATCAACCCTACAGCTTTCCATCACCATTATGCTCTGTGTAATATAGGGATCAACCCTACAGCTTTCCACCATTGTTATCATAGGGATCGGTAAGTGTAGGTGAATGTTTTCACACTGACTGTGGCCTGCACTACTTATCTATTATGGAGGAGCGAGGTGAGACGGGAACTGGAGCACTTGACTGCTCCATTGACAGATTGAGGCAGACCTCCAGACAGTTTGGAACAAGCACTACAATCAGCTAAACCAGGGCTGATAGCTCAGTGTGGGGTGGGGTGGACAGTAGGATATTGCAGTGCATCAAAAGCATTTAGAAAGATAGTGTATTGTATTGTCGGTTGCAGAAGTGACCAAATTGAGCACTACACTTTCTCACTTTTCACTGATTGATTGATTTGCACTGTTTGTTATAATGTTGCTGAGATTATTTGGTTGTTTTATTTTATTCAGTTTTGCTTTGTGTGTTTTATTATTTTGTTGTATTTATTATTACTACACTGGTGAGCAAATGGTGGAACTGATTGACATTTTAAGGAACCTTATTACATCACCTGTTACCCATTACCTCATTCCATTACTAACTGTTTTTCATATTAACCAAATATGGAGAAGGTGATGTTTAATTAAAATTGAACTTTGACATTTTTCTCAAATAATAAACCAAACTTTTGAATGGCATGTCTTTTGAGCAGCATGTTCAGTCCTAAACCTTCACTTAAAGCTTTGTAGGGTTTCTTTATGATTACATTTTTATATTTCCCTCGCCTTTTATGATATTTACAGTGGCTCTTCTATATTGACGTTTCCTATTTATTTCTCCCTTGATGTGATATTAGAATCCTAGTTGATTGGCCATTTCAGTTCCTCCTTCAATACTGCGGGGAAAAAAACAACAACATTTAACTGTTAGCTCTAACTGCTCTGTGATCCAGGTTTAGGTGAGGTGAGGTGATCCTCTGGGAGCCAGGTTTAGAAAGTCAGGATTCCTCAGAAAACATGAGAGACAGATGTTGTAATGTCACACAGCTACAGTATACTAGATATATATATTAACTGCATAATTTCAGAGCTCGCTGTCAGACAGTGGTTCTACAAGAGAGTTACTGAGGGCAGTTCTGTGAAACAGATGCCTATGAGCTTCAAAAGACACTGGACTGGAACACAGAGAAAATAAAACACTTTTAGTGAAAAGAAATAAAGGAAGGGTAGAGTCCAGGAGGAGAGAGACAGATAGATAGTGCGTGTCTGTATCTCTCATACATCCTATATAGGAGTCAGTGGAGTGGAAATACTGGAAGAGATTGCAGTATCACAGGGCTAGGTATTGATTTGAGAGCCAAACTTCTCCATCCCCATCTCCACCGACTTGCTTGTGACATAAAAAATAATAAATCTAAAAACTATGACCTTTATATAGGTTATGTCAAGAACAGTGCGAACTAAACTTACATTAACCATTAGACTGTATACAAAAATCTGTACTGGTTTTTCTTTTCTTTTTTTTATTGGGCAGCGTTATATTACTAATAGCAAAGGTTTTCACATGAATAAATTGTTTCATGTACTGTACAGTGAAAGGCTTTATCTTGAGTATCCACACTGCTTTTCCTTGTCAAACTACCATGCTTTATCAAAGCTCTTAGAATGCATGCAGGGGTATACCATATTAATCACTTAGATGTTAGAAAACAAGATTGTCTAAATGGTAGTGAAACCAAATGCTTGTATGCAATGTGTAACAGGGAGGAGGTTGGGTATGAACCAGAGACCACATACACTGCAAGAGAGTGTCTAACCCACAATGCAGAATCTCACTAACAGGGCACAGGACAGAATCCATAACAGCAGTGTATCACACAACACTGCCCGTTAACATAACAGAGATGTGGCAATGCAGTTTTCAGCTGATGGAAATTGATTTAATGTACTGCAACGGTGACTGCCCCTTTTTTGTTTAGCGTGAGCCTTGTTGGTAAGCTTTCATTAATACAGCATATGTAAATCATACATCTATTTTAATGATCTAATCTGTTACCCTGCTCAGTCTCAGCTCTGTCTCAGATCCCTTTCCCTCGTGTTTGTGATTGTTCCAGGGTAAAAGGTATAGACTGTATCTAGCTCTGTTTAGGTCAACAGAATAGACCCCTGAATGGTATGCAGATCAAGATACAAAAGTTTTGGTAACAATTTACATTAAGGCTCTCTAATTACTGTCTAGGGTTAGGATTAGGGTTATACCATTCAAAAAGAAAATTACATTGTAACTATGCATAATAGCTTGTAATTATGTGTAAGTGCACAATGCATTTACTAAGTAACTATTATGTAAGTACACAGTAATTAAATACAATTAATGTCTCTAATTACACTTTAATTCATGTATAAGCAACATGAAATCTCTGCTCTTGAACATGCATACAGTTACATTTACATTGGTCCCTGTGTGCATGCTTGTGACAAGATGTGAGCGGTGCCGTGTACAAAAGGAATGTCCAAACAGTATTCAATAACAAAACATCCGTATTTAATAAACAAGCACACAACTAATAATCCAATCGCCCCTATACCAGCGATGGTATAGGGAAAATAATACGGCAGTTTGCAGTCCCAAAAGAAAACAAACACTCCACTACCGCTATCCTCCTTGCCCCAAACTGTGCTCCTTATACTATTGGGGAAAGTGTTGCTGGTGCTCGAGTGGTGTTGTGTGGGGAGATAGTGCTCAGGGTCTTGTGCTGGCTTTGTGGCAGCAACTCCTGGGTCCTCAATCCTCCTCTGTAACACACACAAAATGTTAAAAACAAAACATACAAACAAAAGCGTTGGCAGTGTTTTACTTTCAGCGTAAGGCCCGGCACTGATGTTTCTGCTTCCTCTTTGTGCAAACAACCTGTCACCATGGCTTCTCCAATCCTTGTCTGCCCCGTGTCTGATTGCAAAGGAGTCTTTTCGTGTACGTGCAGCTACACTCTCCCCCTAATATGGTCACCTTCCGGTTTCTGCCTTGAGGCTGCCCATCTAGGAGGAAATATACCACCAACCTTACACAGTGCCCTTCCTGGTCAGGAGGGAGATTTACAGTTTGAATTCCTTCGCTCTCTGTCACAATGCTGTAAAATGGATTTTCCTCTCCTTGCCCCATGTTGTAAGACGCACTTAAATATGAATCCCCCCACCTCCTGCTTTTTCAGTCAAGATCAGAAGTTATCCGCAGTACATGAATACTTCCTAGAGGCAGGCATAGGTCTTCTGAATAAAGATTATCTTATGGTAGAAGAAGGGCTTCAGTGTAACTTATGAAATCATAAACAAATGATCATTTCCATATTTCCTTGGCTGGATCTGCTGAGATTTCAGATGCTGCCACTAAAGTGTCTGACAATTGCTTCAGATATTGTGTATTATTGTTTAATAAAGTTTTAGAAAAATTGCTTCAGCTACTGTGTATTATCATTTAATAAAGAGGTGGCACTTGAGGCTCAGTTTCCCACACGTTATTTAATTCCCCGAGAGTAAATTATATTTGCAGCCTCCCACCCTGACTGCTTTGCTGAAGGTGTTTTTGCATCACTGCATAAAAATGGAGCAGGCTGCTTCCTGTTACCTTGCCACTTCCTGTTCTGCAGGTCACTCTCACTGAGTTGCTAATGCTAATAAAAGCCTCACTCTCACTGGTACTGTCAATAGTTTCTGTCATTGATTTCCTGCATGTTTTTACTTCTAATGCTATAATGTTATACATATCTAACATAATTGTTGCCTGCCATGTATACACAAGGTGCAGCTCCCTACCAACAATTTGGTAGTTTTCTTAAAATTTGAGTGGAACATATTTACTGTAATTGTAATAGTATATTGTGAACATTGTTTTATATGTTAGAAGGAAACTGTATTTTATATACAGGATGCAAATTAAATACGAGGTGCAAAGTATATTCTATTTTATAAGGCATACTATATACAGCACTGCTATGGGGTTTTTGATGGGGCTACAATAGATGGGTGTTATACAGGAGGTGTGTTATATACAAGGAAGCATTATAGTCTAAACATTACGGTGGATGCTTTTTCAGCAGTACTTTATCATTTCCTGATTTCTACATTTTAGAGCATTACACATTTAAACAACAAGAGGATTCTCAAGTTTGTAGTATTTTCCCTGTAGGATAGCTACAGTAATTGCTTCAGATCTATTACTATCAACTCTGCCTTGACCTTCTTAGTTTTATAAGAGGGCTTTTGAAAATATCAAGACAGCAAGAATAGCTGGGCCAGTTTAAAATGAGTCATACAGTAGTGCTGTAACATTTTAGCTGGTCTGATCCCTGCAGCAGTCGTTTCAAAGCTGTGTGTGCATCTGCATTGCAGAGTCCTGGTAACGATGGTCTGTATTTATGATAACAATGGTCTGTATTTATGATAACAATGGTATGTATTTATGGTACAATGGTATGTATTTATGGTAACGATGGTCTGTATTTATGGTAACAATGGTCTGTATTTATGGTAATGATGGTCTGTATTTATGGTAACGATGGTCTGTATTTAGGGTTAACGATGGTCTGTATTTATGGTAACAATGGTCTGTATTTAGTGGTAACAATGGTCTGTATTTATGGTTAACGATGGTCTGTATTTATGGTAACAATGGTCTGTATTTAGGGTAAACGATGGTCTGTATTTATGGTAACAATGGTCTGTATTTAGTGGTAACAATGGTCTGTATTTAGGGTTAATGATGGTCTGTATTTATGGTAATGATAGTCTGTATTTAGTGGTAACGATGGTCTGTATTTATGGTAACGATGGTCTGTATTTATGGTAACAATGGTCTGTATTTATGGTAACGATGGTCTATATTTACGGTTAACGATGGTCTGTATTTAGGGTTAACGATGGTCTGTATTTAGGGTTAACGATGGTCTGTATTTAGGGTTAACGATGGTCCTTTATGTGAAATACTCCTTGGTATTGCAGTTTCCCAGGTTGTAACACACGTCCTTTGACATGCTATATAAATCATTAACACCGGTAAGCTGGAGTTGAGAGGTCTGCAAAGGTTTTCCATAGCTATGTATCTGAGCTGCAGACCTCTATTGGAGGAGCTTGCACAATTTATATTCATCTGACTGAAATAATAAGAGGAATATTAGCATGCAACAGCTAGGGCTTACCTTTCTTGAAAAGTGACATACTGTATTTAGCAAGGGAACGGGGGTCATTGTGCATTATATAGGACTTAGAGACGATTTGCTGTAAATTGTGATCATGATGTTGATTAAGTATCAATGCAACCAATCCTTTATGTTAAATGTCATTTATATTGTGAATACAAAAAGAGATTCAGAGTTTCACGAGGACCACACAGAACTAAAATATATTTTTAATATATAATAAATAATATATGATACTTATATTTTCCCAACATCATCCTTGTAATTAAATAGAATTTAATAAAACTATAATATCAAGATATTTTATATTTTAATACACCAAAATTGGCCCCTTTTCTGGAATGAAAAATATATAAGATATATGTTAAATATATGTTTTATGTATTTACAATATAAAAATGTGTACACATGTTAATATCTTGCTTGCTTTTAAATGTAAAAAGTAAATATGCTGAGAAATATAAAATTGATATGATAAAAATGCATTAGGTATAAAATTTAAATGACATTTAATATACAGTATGTACTTGTGTACGGCACATAATAAAACAACAAACAATATTGTAGACAAGCGGGGCACTTACTGATATAAGAAGTAAAACAACTATTTGAAAGGCACTGCCAAGAGCAGTAAGTCACTGCTCACTAACACAAACACATGCACACAGACACTTACACACTCTTGAACACACACACACACACACACACACACACACACACACACACACACACACACACACACACACACACCTACCTCTCAGGGTGATTTACACCAATTAAATAACAAATCACAGAAATACTCCCAAATTAACCATAAACTCAACTATAACTTGAACAATTATCACCATAACAGTAATCAAATATTTACAAAACACCGTGTAACAAATTTTCTTTTTTTTTTGGTTCCTGGGTAGTAAGTGTTATTTCCTAATTGCTTATGCCTCAAAAGTATAGAAAATGGCTATTATTCCCCACAAACTTTGCTTTTGTGACCAGGACAGTGATATTTTGAAATTTACCTATTTTCCAGAACATTCCAGATAGATTCAGTGCTGAGTAAACTTGGAGTAACTTCTAGAACCTTTTAGAACTTTCCAGTAATATAAATAGTAGTATAAATACAGGGGCCTTAAGCCCCCCAGTTCAGTTTAGTTCCAGCTGCCAAAGTGGATACATATCTGCATTTTTCTGAGATGGCATCAAGAGGCTGCAATGGTGGCATTCCTGATAGGTCTCCAAGGCGGTTTTACCAAGTTTCCCTGCTATCTTTGCCTTTGGGACAGCAGGGACACCAAGGCGCACTACCACAGGCGGGACTGGCCACAGCGGACCGAGTTCTGTGGGGAGGAACAACGTCAAGTGGGAGCCACTGGTGGACCCCTGGAAGGTGCTGATGCCACCACTGCACATCAAATTGGGCCTTATGAAACAATTTGTCAGACCTCTAGATAAGGAGTCGGCAGCCTTCAAGTACCTTCAAGACTTCTTCCCTAAGCTGTCTGAGGTAAAGGTCAAAGCCGGTGTCTTCGTCGGACCACAGATAAAGAAGATCCTGGAGTGCAATGAATTCTCCAAGAAGCTCACTAGTAAGGAGAAAGCGGCTTGGATCAGCTTTGTCGCAGTGGTTCAGGGCTTCCTGGGCAATCACAAGGCCGAAAACTATGTGGAGCTGGTTGAGACTCTGGTGAAGAACTACGGCACAATGGGCTGTAGGATGTCCCTCAAAGTCCATATCCTTGATGCTCATCTTGATAAATTCAAGGAGAATATGGGAGCGTACTCGGAGGAGCAAGGCGAGCTCTTCCACTAGGATATACTGGACTTTGAACGCTGCTACCAAGGACAGTATAACGAGAACATGATGGGAGACTACATTTGGGGGCTGATTCGTGAAAGTAATTTATAGTATAATCGTAAATCTCGAAAAACTACTCACTTCTAAATCTTTTGTAGTCATTTTTGTATTACTTTAGTATAAATACATGTTAATTTGGATGCATTTGTTGTTTTTTTCTGACTTTATGTGAACAAAAGGACACAAATTTGCCCGTTTTCTCATTGGAAATAGGTAAATTTCAAAATATCAATGTCCTGGTCACAAAAGCAAAGTTTATGGGGAATAATAGCCATTTTCTATACTTTTGAGGCATAAGCAATTAAGAAATAACACTTACTACCCAGGAACAAAAATTGCATTACATAGTGTAATCAGTAATAGTTTGCAAGCAACTAATTTACATGAGTTTGCTCTAGCAAGATCTGTATACAAAATACGTATATAAAACATCACATATTAGCATCATTATACATTTTAGCGAAACATAAGAATACATTCTTAATGTATTTTTATTCAGTTCCAAAATATTTACACCAACTTGTTGCTAATATATATGTTTTTTATATACATAAATGTATGGTAAGTTTGTTGCAAATATATGTACTGATAACAATATATTATAAAATATATTTGTAGTCAGTTAAATAAAATGAATTAGTAATGTATAAAAAATGCATTAAAAATATCTGGTGCATTTGCAATATATTTTAAATATAATTTAATCTGTGAGCTATATATTTATTTTATATGTTGAAAATACATGGTAAGGTTAGAAATATATTATTCATATATTTAACATGTTTCACGTTCATAAAAAATATATTAAAAATATTTTTTTCTTTCCATATGGGGATTGTATATTATTCTGCATTGCCTGCAATCACTTGAATATAATCAAATATTGCATTTACGGCAATAAAGATAATGCAGTCTCTCTTGCTTTGTATGTAATTTGCCAGCTTGCTCCTTAAAACATTATTGTTTTATCTTTATTGCAAGTATTAATATTGAATTATGTTCATGTTAGCTTACAGCATGTTGCATCCGCATTACAGTTGTAACCATACTAGCAGTCATATTTTAATAGCTTTAAATCAAGGTGAAGATCAGATTGTGGGATATTGTCTCTGATTATTCTGTTTTAAGTAATGGTGAATATCAAATTGTGGGGTATTGTCTCATTGATTATTCTGTTTTAAGTCATGGTGAAGATCAGATTGTGGGGTATTGTCTCTGATTATTCTGTTTTAAGTCATGGTGAAGATCAGATTGTGGGGTATTGTCTCTGATTATTCTGTTTTAAGTCATGGTGAATTCTGTTTTATCAGATTGTGGGGTATTGTCTCTTCGATTATTCTGTTTTAAGTCATGGTGAAGATCAGATTGTGGGGTATTGTCTCTGATTATTCTGTTTTAAGTCATGGTGAAGATCAGATTGTGGGGTATTGTCTCTGATTATTCTGTTTTAAGTCATGGTGAAGATCAGATTGTGGGGTATTGTCTCTGATTATTCTGTTTTAAGTCATGGTGAAGATCAGATTGTGCGGTATTGTCTCTTTGATTATTCTGTTTTAAGTCATGGTGAAGATCAGATTGTGGGGTATTGTCTCTGATTATTCTGTTTTAAGTCATGGTGAAGATCAGATTGTGAGGTATTGTCTCTGATTATTCTGTTTTAAGTCATGGTGAAGATCAGATTATGGGGTATTGTCTCCGATTATTCTTTTTCAAGTCATGGTGAAGATCAGATTGTTAGGTAGTGTCTCTGATTATTCTATGAAATTTGAAATGTTTGAGGGACACGGCAGCTTTCAAATGCCTGCCACACTCAGACACAGGTTTGTTTTGCATTTCATTTCATCTACTGTACTGTATATTTTGTGATTTCTTAAATGTTTAATATGCTTTGTGTTTTTCCCTTATATAATGCGTTCCATCTGCATCTCGCTTGTGCTTTGTTCTGCAGTGTTTATTTTCTTGTTTGTGAGTTGCAAGGAGCTCCAAAGTAACATTGCATGTTCTCTGCCCTGTTTATTGCTCTATTAAATTCAAATAATATCAAAAAAAAACTTGGAGGGCTTGGGGGAAATAATTCTTCAAGGGTAATATTTATTTAAATGTATACTATTTACTGTATATCTATCTATCTATCTATCTATCTATCTATCTATCTATCTATCTATCTATCTATCTATCTATCTATCTATCTATCTATCTATCTATCTGTCTATCTATACACACACACACACACACACTATGTTACTTTAAGTAACCAGTGTTGATATTATTTAGACAAAGCATGCACAGCATATCTCTGATGCATAACGGATGCTGTACATGGAAAAAGCCTTCTTGTTCAGTTTGTTTGCTATGGAACAAAGTACACCAAAAGCAGAATCTGGATAAGCTGGGCTTCAGGTAATTCCATAGCTTTCCTTGCTGTTTCCTGCATATCCTATATATATATATATGTCAGTATATATATAACATATATATATACGTATATATAATATATTATATAGCATATATATATATCTATATATATATATATATTATATGTATCATATAGATTGTATATGTATGAATAATATATATATATATATATATATATATATATATATATATATATATATATATATATATATATATATATATATATATATATATCCTACCTAAATATAAACGTTTGTTGTTGTCGGAGGGCTGCAAAATAACCTGGAGCCTTGAACTGCATGCATTCTATTTTGCTTGCAAATAGCATCTAAAAATCCATTCCATAGAACTGATTTCCAAAAAGAAAAAAGCAAAGGAAAAATATCTCTGGCTTTCATCTGCGCCAGATCAATGGGCAGCCTCCTCATTAAGCTCTAATTAATATTTACTGTATCCCTCTTCTATTTGGTGTATTTTGTTCGCTTGTCTCTCAGAGATGGGGTACAGAACTATAAACGACTGTATCAGCTTCAAACAGGGGGGAAATCAGAGCCCTACATTTTAAAATTGCACAGGCAAGTGATAAAAAGCTTTTTCTAGCTGTGAGGAACAAAGGCAGCACTATCCCAACAATTGTGGGAGCTGTGTGATTTAACTGCTTTGACCGAGAGCAGATAAAAAGGGAGCTGTTTTGTTTGTCATATACTGGTGCATTCCTGAATCACAACCCGACTCCACTTTACTGCCTCCCTTTGTGATCATAGTAAACATATTGACTAATTAAAAAAAAAAATCTCTTCCATATGGCTATATTCTATTTGTAACTATTGTAATGCAATTCTCAGAACAAAACCCCACATTGAACCATGGTGAAGAGCATCATAAATTACATTTGTTTGCCTGTAAATTATTTTGGCAATACTTTGTATCTCTAATTACTGTAGGTAGTTACTTAGTAAAAGCATGTGTACTTGCAAAGTTATTATGCATAGTAACAATGTATGTAATGTGTACAGTAGTTTGCATGATATAACCTTAACGATAGATCCAAACCTAACTCTAACTATACCCCCTACTACTAACTCTAACCCTAACCCTAACCCTAACCCTAACCCTAACCCTACCCCTAACTCTAAACCTAACCCTACCCCTACCAACCCGACCCTAACCCTAACCCTACCCCTAACCTCAACTCTACACCCCTACACCGAACTCTAAACCTAACCCTGCCCCCTACCCCTAAATCTAAACCTAACCCTACCCCTACCCACGCTACCCCTAACCCTAACACTAACCATACCCCCTACTCCTAACTCTAAACCTAACCCTAACCCTACCCCTAACCTCAACCCTACACCCCTACGCCTAACTCTAAACATAACCCTACCCCTACCCACCCTACCCCTAACCCCAAATCCAACCCTACCCCCCATCCCTATCTCTAAACCTAACCCTAACCCTTACCCCACCAATAACTCTAAACCTAAACCTAATCCTACCCCTACCCACCCTACCCCTAACCCTAACCCTAACCCTAACCCCATATCCCTAACTCTAAACCTAACCCCAACCCTACTCCTTTGCTGGTACAATTGCATTTAAACATTGTAATTATAGTGCATGTAAGTACATACATATTTACTATGTTTATATGTATATTTAAACAGAAAAAAAAAAATTCCAAATAGTTATAACTTATACTATACATGGAATTTTAATTTAAAAAATCACAGGGGAAAAAAAAAAAACAGTTCTAAAACGTATTTAGCATATTTCTTCTGATAATTATTTGGAACAATTTTGCTTGTTCCTTGTGCATTATGGATTAGCATGATTGCATTATGGATTACCATTGAACTTTTAATATGCTGTTTTATTTTCTTTATTTTTTGTCTTTGAATTGACAATCAGCTGTACATCTCCACTGAACACCTTCAGTAGCTGTCAGAATACTGATCTTTATCCTTTATCAGTCTCTTTATCTCTCTCTACAGCACCCCTCCCATTCCTACTGTATATCTCAACCTGTCGATTTAGTGCACATCTTATCTTCCTGAAACTTAAACATGTGGCTCTTTGATTATTCATCAGGTGCCACCAGCAGTGGTTGTGTTAACTACTAAAAATGGATTTAATCTCGCCATAAATTTCCAACATCGGGTTAATATCCCTGTCTTTAGTACTCTTCTTTTAAAAGTAAAACAAGCAGATAGTGGTGCATAACTAACAAAAACACCAAAGATACATTTAAGAGTTTTTTCATTAACCCCCTGCTTTATTTTACTTGAAGCTTTTTAACACTGAAGTGTTTTGTCTTTATGCAAACTACTTAGCACAGTGGTAAATGCCTTCTGAATATGGCCCTGGGAGGCGAAATACCATTACAATGCTAAAAAAAAACATTATATATATATATAGTACATTATATATTATATATATATATATATATATATATATATATATATATATATATATATATATAACACATAAATCAACTGTAAAACAATTTAATTGTTAAATTAACATAAATAACAGCATGGAAATATATCACTGGTTATTCGTCCATCCTCATTAACCAGCATAGAAATATTCACAGCACAATGAATTCAGTTTAAGAATACATATTAATCATCTTTAAAAACAACCCTCAGCTAGCTCAGAGCCTGTCTACTCTGTAACAGAAGACGTTAAGATTGATTTTTTTGTGGCTCCACATCATAGCAATAGTCTCACTATATTTTCAAGCTTGCATTTATTTGCATTCCTGAATGAACACTGCACCTGTTCACTGTTATTTTTAGTAATGATGGTACTGTGTATTTTAGATGGGTCATATGTTGTACAGCTGTTTATCAGAGTGTCTCTGTTATCTCTGTTCTGTATACTGTATATATTCTCATGAATTAGTGTCTGTGGCAGAGCAAAGCTCTGCCCTTTAAATTGGCAGGGATGGGGTTAACTTCCCCTACCTGCCTGGGTTTATTATGTTCAGGTGGCTGGGGTTGATTAGTTGATTAGGTTGATTAACGATCAATCAGCGCCCAGCCACCTGATATAAAAGGAGGCCTCTGCTTCTCATTAGGAGAGAGGGAGCTGAGGAAGCAGGTTGGATTTTTTTTTTGGTTGTTTGGAAAGTTTGAATCCAGTGAAGGCATTGCCCAGCCTGGAAATTGTTTTTTTTGTAAGTTTTGCTTTTTGTCTTTCTTTGTGTTTAAATTGCTTTGTTTTGGCCCTTGTGCCCTTTCATTTTTGTGTTTATTTATAATAAAATAGTTATTTTTTTGAACTACAGACTGTCTCTGGGCCTCTTTCCACTCGTCAGCCTGCCACAGTGTCCCTGAACAAAAACCTCATTTTCTGTTTCAGTCATCACATACTGGTGAGTTTTTAAAACTGGAAAGGATAAAGCACCCCATTCATTTGGTAAGCATTACACCAGTAAGAAGTGCTGTGTCTCTGCTGGGGGCAGCTATACTTAGAGATAAGTCGTGTTGAGAGATCCACAGATTTGATACCCGAAACTAACAAAGTGATGGTAAGCAATAAAAAGCATACTTAGTTAAGATACCTGTGATATTTCCAGCCTGCATCAAGTTGCTCTTTAAGACAGGTCTAGAAAGATACAATTCTACTTGTTGGTATTTTCACAGTAATGAATAAAGGTCAAAGGGCTCTCCAGGTATTGCCGTATCCCTTGAACAAATATGGACAGGAAACATCTTCTGAAGTGCATTCTACCATTTCACTCATTAACAGTTAGCTCTGCAATCAATACTTTATTATAGAAGTGGGATTAGCAGCACAGCCCTTGAGAGAGAAAATACAGCACTGACTACACAGCAGCGTGGCAAAGTGACATTCCCAATTTGCAGGTGGCTGAGCATTACGGTTTTTTGTATTTTGTTATCTACCTATCTATCTGTCTATCTATCTATTTACATTTTACCAAACATTTTGGAAAGGAATAAAACAATTGCACTGTATGAATCTAGCAAAAGGCTTTGTGGCAGGAAGGAGCAGTTCAACTATTGTTCTGAGTTCATTTTTTTGCTACAGTAGTTCTATACCGTTAAGATTATTTGATTTAGTTGAATAATTTGTCAAAATCAACTTTTCAGTTCTTATTTCGCATACATTCATTGACTGGGTGAATCACACTGATTCAAACTACAAAGCTGTTTGGTTTAGAGTTAAATATACTTTCTTTCGTATACTTTGTATATACAGTAACCAGAATCCTCCATGAGTTTTTATGCCACTTATGAGGATGGCTGTAAACAACATTCCCCCCATCCCCTCCGGGGTTCGAGCTTGCTGGTTATTTGTCTTTCCTTATTTGTAGATTAACAACAGTAGTCCATTAATGTTCACACATTATCCAGGCCTTTTTATGCCAGCTTCTGATGTTACCTTGGAGACCTTTGAATTGAAGTAATGAGCACAAGGCAATGCTTGGGAAATAAGCTAGGTCTGACACTGCACACTGATCCATTTGGAAACCACTGTAAATAATGCATCATTAATCAAGATGCAACATTTGATGCGTTAAGACATTGTATTGTTGTTGCCTGGACCTGGACAGAAAACTACTGCATGTCAAGAATGTTTGGAAGCTCAAAGGCTTTAAGATTGCATGCATGCTTGCAGTAGAAGAGCTAACTGAATAGTCAAGATGCACTTAATACCTGGTCCTATCAGCTGCCAAATGATCTCAGAGTTCCTTGACGTCAGTGTGGAAGTTTGTTGATCTTCCACACATGCCTATTGACCACGAACAACTTCTCACCTTGGGTGTTCTGCTTTGTAATATGCGCAGGGACATTGGCTGCCAAGTGGCACAAAGCATGCTCTGACACCATTGTTAAACAGTGGGCTTGTGCTCTTTTACTTTTTAGTTAATAGGAGCAGAGGGTCATTCAGCCTTTGTTCTTTTTGAAAGGGTGAGTTGTATGATTTTATTATTCTTACTGCCAGTGTGTAGTTATGGTGGACGGATGATATAAACCTCCAATTGATATACTTGTAAAGCTACTTTTGCTAGTCTATACAACACCTCTGAACCAGGGAGAATCTGTTATCTGAAGTGCGAAAGCCTATACAACACCTCTGAACCAGGGAGAATCTGTTATCTGAAGTGCAAAAGCCTATACAACACCTCCGAACCAGGGAGAATCTGTTATCTGAAAAGTGAAATGTCAAAGGGTATTAAGAAAAGGCAGGGACCTGCTTGCCCAATCATTGTTTTCCAAGTTCTGATTTCAACCTGATGATTTTTTAGAACAACTGGACCTTCAGGTTTTCCAAAGTTAGTGCCATTTCTCCACCATTGAACGATGCATTTGTTTAGTTAGTTCTGTTTCCTTCACTTACATGTATATCCAGACCTCTTCAGCGTAGATGTTAATACAAAGCTGATTCATGGTGGCACGCCTGGATTCATTGCTGAAGGTAGTGTTTCCCCTTTCTAAAATAAAGTACTGGGTCTATTGAGCATCTAATAGAGATTGAAAGGTTGGACTGTGGACGAGGCTGTGGATTAAGGAATGTAATACAGCACATTCTCAAGTACATTAGTACCCTATAGTTTGTAACTAATGTTAGTTAATACACTTTCAGTTCCACATTGTCATGTCTTTTTTGAACTGCAGATATGATCTGTGTGGCTTGTCTTATGGGGTTATATTCAATCAAGTGACGGTATCCTCAATTTCTGCTGAACGTAAATCGAAATGCAAACCAGAGTTTCTTCAGCTGTGTCTGCTCAATCATTGATAAGCGCAGGAGGGTTTGGCTTCTTTTTGAGGGGCTGGTATAATAGCACAAGGGCTTTGATTAATTGAGCTCTCTGTGGCGAGTTCTGTCAGCAGAGTAATGGGTAAAGCAGAAAGACAGATTAGGCCACCCACTTCCTACATTGATGAGCCTCAATCGGTCCCTCGTAATAAGACAGCTCTCGTCTTGTATATTCGCGTCAGGCCTCTCTGTCGTAGTTATCTTCATGTGAACGATCTTGTCTGAGACCTCAAGCCCTCTTAACTGCAGTTTCAAGCCTTGTTGTCAGAGACTTTGTAGAGCTTCTGTGTCTCATGAATACAAACTTAACATTTAAGCCATTTTCTCTCCCTTTTCTTTCTTTTAAAAAAAGGCATTTTTGAAGCTATCATTAATCTTTAGACGGGAGCAATATCCTTTGCTTTTACATTGGAAGGAATGATCTCAAGCCCAGGATAGGCTGTTGATTTTTATTGTGTGGCTGAGTGGGGAGAGAATTTTTTTTCATCTCTTTTTTTATGTTAGATAGCTTTAGTCTCTAAAAGTCAGAAGAAACTGCTGTCAGACTGATGAAAAATGAAGGTGGGCCTCTACCCTCTTTGTCAATGTATTGAGATGAGCAAAACATAAATAAATATTGCAGATCCCATTCCCCGATATGTCAGGTAGACTAGTTCCCAAAGAGACCTTCTGGGGTGCAAACTGACAATGCATATTGCTCTTCAAAGAGACCCTTTACCCATGTAGGTAGTGTCTGGATATATTGTATTCATGAAGTATTGCTTTTCGAGCATGCATATTCATTTTCAATGTTTATCATGAAAACCATAAATTAACCCTCATTTTTGTTAAAAGTTAAAGTCAATACAGAAGAAAAATATATTTAAAAAAAAATACCTTGGTTGATACAGGTTGATGTATTGATAATTCCCAGCTTGACGTTGTTGTCTGAAGACAAGTGTGTCTCTAATGAGCGTCCAGACGATCTACACTGATGCTGTTAGTACTGTATCCCTATGCTTCTCATGCACACAACACCATCTGGATCCCAGCCCTTTCAAACTTCTTCTCCCAGGACTTCCCTTGGGTGATCTCCAGCTTTTAAACTGCTTCCCGAGGACTTTCCTTAGGTGATCCCAGCGCTTTCAAACTGCTTCCCCCAGGACTTCCCTTAGGTGATCCCAACGCTTTCAAACTGCTTCCCCGAAGACTTCCCTTGGGTGATCCCAGCACTTTCAAACTGCTTCATCATTGGTTAAAAGCATACGAAACCAATCAGCAATCTGAACATTGCATTTAATGTGATTGGAAACAATTCTCTTAAAGGGATCTTTGTTCAATAAAGGACATAAGGGGGAATCAGTAAGGAAGCTAACTGACTCAAATTGCCTTTTCAAACTCTAACAGTCTGCAAATCTGAACTTTAGGAAGTTACTTAATTTTCGTCTTTCTTTCTTTCTATCTTTCTTGAATTATGTATAACACACACAGAGACACATCTAAACAAGACTTTGCAGTTTATAAAATCCTGTCTGCTAAATGAGTAAGCATATCTTGAGTTTACACTTGCAAGATGTCAGGGAGATCAAGTGCATATATGTTGTGAGCAGATTTTTCATTTTAATGTGTCAGATTTTAAGGCTGACACAGGTAGCCATGAGGGAGGGAGCCAGTTCCTGTCTTTACAAGCTCTACTGCAACAGCAAGCTGGCCTTAGAGGATACACTGGAACAGGGGCTGGGGGGATAAAGGGAATTAAATGCTTTGAATCACAGCTAGTCTAGCTATATGGCCTATGGGTACAACAGTACCATGCAAATGCCTTGATTATTCTTGATTGTTTACTAGTTTTACATGCAGCGTGGATCATGTACAGGACTATGCTGCACAATTTATTTGAGCGAGCTAATAACAAAAGTGCTGCTTCCATTTGATTCATTTTTTATTAAGCACCATGCTTATGAAAGTCTGACAGAAAATGCAAAATAAATCTTTTCAAGGCTCCTTGTGGCAAAGTGGTGAGTGGATACAGGTGAGTGCAGTGCCGTGCAGGTACAAAACACACAGACAATTACTTTCAGGTGCAAGAGTGTTTATTGATAATAATAATAATGCCCAGAGCCCTAAGGCAAACACCTGTAAATAGATGATGGACGTGAATACAGCGGCGTGTATCACTTCAGTTTACAAAATCTCATGACTTTGACCCGCAACCAAAAGTCCAGTTTTTATTACCCACACAAAACACAGTTGCTATGGTACGTGATTTAAGTGCTCGTGGTGAAAAGACAGTTCTCCATGAAAAGTGAAGTGCTGGTGTCCGGGTTTGATATTGGCCTGCGGCTGCAGCTCTGGATCATGTTAGTATTCTTGAATAGACAACACAAATAGACAGTGCTACAAGACAGACTAACAAAACACTCATGTTTCTTTATAGATGCAGGGTCTTCTTTTAGGTTGTATGCTAACCATTTACAAAGGAACTGATTACTTTGCTACGCCCCTATTTTATACCTTTGCTCATGACCCCTTGGTTAACGAGTGCACCCGCTCCTCCAATCCAGGGATGCCACGTCGTTTCCCGTTCGGATCATCGAGTTCGGGTACCGTAGCTCAGTCCCTTTTCTAGCCGGTTGACTTCCATCTACCCACGGGAATAAACTGTCATGCCTTTTACTCTGCTCCCTTTATCTAGCACCGTCTCAGGCCAGGAGTCATTAGATCTCTGTCACACTCCTACAATATTATAAAAACCAAGGCACAGCATGATCATGAAGAAGTTCACAAACTTATTGAGTATATACCCTCTGTCACGAGGCCCCCTGTCTGCCAAGTCGTTCTTCAGAGTCTCCAGAATGATAAGAAGAACATAGCTAACATTGTAGTTGCAAAAGGGATATTTTATTTATCAGCAGTTAAAAAAAAAGCAAAGTATACGCAATATGGCAAAACAAAACAAAACCAATAATAATAAAATATTATAATTTTCTTTGAGTGGATGGCGTATGCTTTCCTGTTCCCCAGCACCTATTTAGCATGCTTTGGAGGCCTTGACACTCCAGTTCCATGTCTGCATCCTTTGAGCTCCCAGCTAGAACTACCTGCAATGAAATAGTAACCCCTTTTTAAGCCTGTTAACCCCGCCCATAGTACAGGTGCATCCATTTTATGTTAACAAGGGGGTTCAACTTAAAGGGACAGTCATGCAGCAAATAACAATACACACTGTTTTTATCCCTCACCAATACATATTGAATAAGTAGTACTGTAACATCCATTCGATCAGTCAATCACCTACATATAATACAAATAAACACAAAAAGGAAGGTATGTGTGAGCACCAGCATTTAAGTAGAAGAAAGCCAAAGAATGGAACTCAAAGAATGGAAGGTAACCCCGAAGTTACTGATTTATCTTTATTTTTGGTTGTCAGCAATGTTTTATTACATCTCAAGGAAATCCACAGGCCTCCCAAAACGCCGATGAGGGAGGCCGTGTGATGTTTCCTGTCACACCCTCCATATATGCCCATCTGAGAAACTGCTGCTCTTCCGTTTTCTTAAAACAGTCTTTCTTCTTCCCCTCACCTTTATCCTTAGTTGACCACTAACTGTTGTTGGGGTTCTCTACTCTACTCTGAATCCTACTGCATATAAACATATTATATGAAACAGAGAGGTTTCCTCAACCATTGAGAGTCACATAGTGATAGGGTATACACTGTAAGAAGTGAGTTAAGAACAGGTTAGTGAGCAGCAGTAGAAGATCTATCGATTCTGACTCCGCTCTCCCAGGGGAAAGGGTCATTGATCACGATCTTTAGCTCTACTAGATTGCTGATTATTTACAGGCTATGCAACTACATAAAATAAACTGCTTGTGTTTTCTTTCTGTATATGGGGTTGCCTGTAACCCACTGTGTTGCGATTAAATAAAAGTGTTGGCATTTTACTGATTGGTTGTAATATTTTATACCTGGGAATTATACATTATAAATTGTGATAAGTGAACTAGCACAAAACCCAACAAACGGGTCTAAGATTAGGAAGTGCTTCACTAATTCAGTACTAATTCCCAGTTTAGTATGATTCTCTTTTCACTGCTCAGCTGTTTGGCTGTGCACTCTTCTGTTATGGCTCATACTACTGCTTTGCTAAATCAATCCACTGATTGCTGTAACATCTGATAACTAAACTATGTCCAAAAGGTTTGCATCACCCTATAGAATTAACACATTTTGCTTCATAAAGTCAAATGAAACCTGCTGAGTAATGTTATGGTAACATATTGAATTACATACTGCTTTGTAGACAACAATTGAAAAATGTGACATTCAGAAATCTAACATGAAATAACACTATTATGGCTTCCGGTTGACTTTTCCGATATCATTTTGCAGTTTCTTTGATTACATGATCTAAATTAGTTTGTTTAGTTTCTTTGTCTTAACCCTAAAATACATAGCTGTAGTTTGATTGTAATGTACTCCTTGCAGCCCACAGTGTCAGATATGGTCAGGGTAATCCCATTTCACAAAGAGAGGTGCAGTCTTATTTCTTTACTTGTATTGAGTTATAAAGGAGCCCAGATTGCACATCAGCCCACCTAAGACTGTCAATATAATTTAAAGAGTTGGCTGTGAATTTAAAAAGATATCTAAGTTTTGCATTATCATAATTCATAAATCAAAAGTAACAGAGCAGTTAAAAGTAGACACCAATCGATTTGGTTCTGCGTGTAATTTGGTTTTCAGGGCTAGCTGTATAGGCTGTTTTATTTATTATATAAATGTGATTCTGTTTTACATGTTCATAAAAGCAGCGTGGCTGACAATTAATGCTGCAGATAGTTTGAGCTGGAAGAAGATAAGCTTTGCTGTTTGTTATGAAGTTATGAAGTGAAAAATAATAAGCAGAAATAATCTTCTGACCTTTGCTGTATTTTACCATTATTTGCTTCCGTGGGGAAAGAATTAGAAGACAATGATGACAGTACCTATTATCTATTTGAGAACATCTTTGTACAAAGTGTCTTACAGTAACTTGTATTAGGTATACTGTATATTTTCAAATGGATAATATGATTATGATAAAAAAAATGCTTCTGGGCACATTTTCTCAAAGAACAAGACTTTGCAAAACATAACAATTTCCTCAACTCAATGCAGAAATGGATTGCCATTCATTGGTTAGTGTGAACCAGTCAATACTAGCCTAGTCATTAGTAACCCCCTTTATTCTTTAACACATTTTATTCTCTGATAATTGCTCTTCAAAACAGGGCCTGCAAAGTTTACAAAAACAAATGCCTACATCTAGGGCCCTGATGTGCATGTGCCTCAAAGCATGTATCTTCAAACATGCTCCACTTAACCATAGTGAATAACTTTGTTAATTGGATCGGAAGAGGACGGTTCATTTTTTTTCTTTGCAATAAAACAGATGCAAATCATTCTTTAGTAAATGCGCTTGGTTTATTCCTCATTGTGTCTGCAGATGTTCCTCCTCATGGATGCGCGGTACAATTAAACAGATCAACAGTATTCAGGTAGAAGAGTCTGAAGAGGAGAATACTTCAGAGAATCAAAGAGATGCTGACTGTTGCTTTTTTAATAGGCACCCTGGAATCTGGATGTACTGTATCTGGGTTCACACTCCTAATGTTTATTATGTTCCCGGAAGCCCATGGTGGAATTGTAGCCTTAAGTTACTACCGTATATACAGATGGATGTACGTTATCGCTTTTCTTATTAATAAAAGACACACTGCTCTTACAAAAGGGATATAATAACAACCACTAGCCACGAATGCCTTGTTCTGTTTAATTCTGTCCTTATGCTGCAGCTAGATTGAGGTACCTGATCATCAAAAATACCTTGAAATAACTTTGTAGGGAGGCTCTGCAGGTGTTTTTTGTTTGGAGTTACTTCATGAATCTGAGGTAAACAAATAACAAATAGTTGTTAGGGTAAACCCCAAGGACCACAGGACAAATTCAACCCACCAGGCTGCCTGAACCCTTAAAAAGCAGCCAGGTTTCTATTCACGCAGCACCAGTATTCTTTGAAGACCACAGAATTCCACAGTGGATTGCCTGCAGCCCAACAAAGACATGCAAAAAATACAAAAGGGGAGCCGCAGAGCCGTGCATAGAAACTACCTTTTGTATTCAAAACAACCCCCAGGCTGATAAATATTCATTGATCACATTAAAGGAAGAAGGAGAAGAAGAGAAAGAAATGCACTGTAGTCAGGGGCTTATACATTCATCTCCAGAGGAGCAAATTAAAACAAATACAAGTCAGGGGGAATCTACTTGTAGACCTTTCAGCCTCCCATGAGAACCAAACTAAAAGTGACTTTGGTGTAGCTGCGCTGTTAATTATTTAAGCCAGATGTCCATATTCTCTGATAATGAGTCGGTTTTGGTCTACCAGGGGTGGATACATGCTAGCTAAAAGATGGCATCTCCTATTCTTTTTTCTTATTTTCATTTTACTTTTTTTAGTTTTTTTGCATCATTCTTTTGAACAATCATGGTGCTAGGGGAGGAAGTGATTGGGTAAGTGCCTTACGGCCTGACATCAGCAAGGGCCTTGTGGGGAATCTTCCTCAAAATGCCTGACAGGTGTGCTGTTTCTGTGCTCCCTCGTCGTCAGATCATTGGCGTGTTGGTGCATCTGCTTTATCCCTCCATGATTTACAGTGACACTGGCTTCAGACTGTCTCATAGTTACTTCTGTACACACTCTGCGCACTTTGCAAACACCGATAATAAGTTGTGTCATTTGGTCTTTCTCCCATCATTGAATTTTGTGCTGTTTCAATTAAGCCACACACATCTTTCATTATTCTTCTGTTTGCATTTACAGTAATAACACAGAATGTTGAAACCTTGTCAGTGGCTGTGAGACAGAAATATATACAGCCAAAATCTGTGAGACTGCAGTATCTGTAGGTACACCTATGAGATAACACCCCCACCCCACTAAGAGATGATCCCTCACTGGTGACACAGTTATCTTGTTTTTTTGGACTGTCCTCTCTTATATTTTCACTTCTTGATAATATAAAACCCAGTATGGTGCCAAAACCCATTGTATCCCGCCGGAATTTGTTTTTAGCCTTGCCCAGCAGCTAGCAGAGGAATCAATCACTGAACCCTCTTCCCCTGAAATGACCCTGCTGCCCTTTCATAAATCACTTTCCGGGAAGTTTACATGTGGCTTCTTCACAGGTTGGCTGCAGATCAACAGATGTAATATGTCTGAGGAAGGTGCACAGAGAGACAGTAAATTAGCAGACTTGGGTAAATCATATCATCTTCTTATAGTCAACTTCCATTCCTGCTTTCTGAAATCTCAATATTGATTGTTTAGTCAAAACTTCTCTGGTGGGTGTAAACAATGAAGAGTTGGGTAGAATTGCCATTTGTGAATTAGAAATAACCTATTTCACCAGTGCAGTGAGATAAAAGCTTAATGCATATTTTAATTAGCTTTCCTAGGGAAAGCATTGAGACAGAAACAGGGGAACACTACTTACAAATAGTTGCAAAGGTACACACCCATCTCAAATAGCATGTTGATACTGTGTCATCATTTTATTTTATAGAAAAACAAGGCACAAGGAAAGTTGTTCAAAACCAACAGTTTACTCATTTCTGTTCGAGTTGCATATACAAGATTTTAGGGGACTGGCAATATTTACAATTATTTAGCACAATATATAGTATCTCATGGTAACAAGGCAGTGGTTGTGCACAATATCTACATCTGACTAGATGTATACAATCTAGTGCACTTCTATGCTGACTAATGTTTCAGTAATACAGTAGGAGAGGTAGAATCTAGTAGTACTGTATTATTTTTCCATTTCTGTAGAAACACTGTGTCCTCTGTCCTGTTGGCCTCAGTGGCTGTTTAATTTAGGGTTGCAGTTGGTGTGGTGAGTGGAGCAGCTCCCGTACACAGTGCTGAGCCTGACTAAGATATACAGATGGCTGCATCACAATTGAAAATCAAAACACATGCTCCTGTCTGTCAAGCACTTATTTCAGTAAGGTGCTGTGAAGAAGGCAGGTGTGCCATTTCTAAGATTGATGACCATGTGGTGAGTGTGACTGAAGCAGTTTGTTTCTCCTGATGGTCAAGGCTCTGAAATGCGACACTAATTGTGTGTTTCGTTAGCAAGGGAGGTTGTGTCTCTCTTAACTCATCCAAGTTTCCCCAAGGTCAGATGCCACTAGTTGTATTGATATATGGCTGTGTAAATTTATAGCAACACTTCCCCATGCTCCTTCATATTCCAGTGGCTTCTCACAAGATCTAGTCCATACACAAGAATGGCAACTGACCAGCAATTGTGACATTCCCTCTTCAGTCAGTTTTATATTTAGATGTGAATATGACCAACAATACCATACTAAAACTATATAAAAATACTTATATTATATTTTTTATGTGGATTTTAAAAAGGGTGGTTTTAAATGCTATCCCTAATGAAAAAGGCACCATTGTCTGAGGTGCGGCAGCAACATCTTAATGTGTAGGCTTTGTGCAAGATCCTGGAAGCTACATTGGGAAAAGGAAATTAAATATGAAAGTGATCTTTAAAGCTTTTATGAACTACAGTGAAAATGATTGAGACTATTGATGCCCAATGTTTTGTTGACTGGAACAAGGTAATTAGACTTTGCTTACAACAGTAGAGCATTACACTTGGACCTTGACTTGCACAGCTTGTGGGTGAGGTGTTGTAATGATGTTGCAAGAGGAGCACTCCTGGGAGAGCTAGTGTGTTTACTATGATCAGAATGTGCCAGTGCAGGGGTCCCCACGTCCACTGTTAATGAAGCCGTAGCCCAGACTAATTTGCTGAGTTCTCTGTGTACAAAACCAAGCCATGACTGATTGTTTTGGGAATGGTGTGCGGCTCCTCCGGAGAAAAATCTATACAATCCATGCAGGAGTCCAGAGCATGGCAGCTCTCTACCTATTAGCAGACAGATGAGAAAGCAAGTGCTTTAAATTTTTTCATTACTGTCTGTATGGATGTTATATATTCTGTTTTTTTATATTACTTTTAGAAACAAATATTTTGGTTTTACAGGTTTGTATGTACCAGTTTACAGGTGTCCACATAATGGTGTTCAATGGAACTGTGCCTGTGTTTACAGCACAGCTCCTGGATTCAGGCACAGTCTACAGCCAGACATGTATGCTCCTCCACAGAGTACAATGCAGCCATCATACCAGAAGTGGTGTTATATTTTCTTTTTATGTAGTATTAGAAACAATGATTTTGGTTTTATAGTTTTGTGTGTACATATATCCGTTTACACCTGTAAGTGGGTATAGGTACATACCTGTTTCTTTTGAAACGTGCATTTTATTATATTTTTTGACTGTTTGTAGTCATGCTTTTAAAAATAAAGCCTTATACGGTGAATACAGTGTTTCTGCAATACAAATGTTAGATATGATATTCATGAATAAAACTTTTGAGTTGTATCCGATAGTATGTCTTTCATTTTCATAACGAAGCAGTTTAAAAATGTATGGGAGAAAGTGACCCACATGACAGTTCTAGGTAGTGTTAATAAACGTGTTTTTCATTTTCAATTATATTTAACAAATTTGGCTCCTCTCTACCAAAAAATCCCCTGCTTCAATCACTCGGACTGGTATCTCTACAGATAAGAAAAAGCTTACATCCTAATTTTATAACTAAGCTCTCATTACGTTTATGGATAATATAATGAGGCAATGTGAATAATGACATTAACTTTGTTTTCTTGTACCATAAAGTACCTTCCGTTAGTTCATGTAAAAGAGTATGCACAGAAAAGGAAACTTGAATTGAAAACAGCATTTAACCAGCCAAGTCCGGCTTTGGACGCCAAAATTCCCTTAAATCCGAACATCTAAGCTGCCTGGCTCGCACTTCTTGTTAGTAAATTATAACAGTTTAAGGGCCTTGAATGGGAGACACAACTGAGCAGGAAACCAGCTCTGAATGTCTAACACTGCTTCACTCAGGCAGGCAGCTCTGAATGTCTAACACTGCTTCACTCAGGCAGGCAGCTCTGAATGTCTAACGCTGCTTCACTCAGGCAGGCAGCTCTGAATGTCTAACACTGCTTCACTCAGACAGGCAGCTCTGAATATCTAACACTGCTTCACTCAGACAGAGGAGACACGGCTGAGCAGGAAACCAGCTCTGAATGTCTAACGCTGCTTCACTCAGGCAGGCAGCTCTGAATGTCTAACGCTGCTTCACTCAGGCAGGCAGCTCTGAATGTCTAACACTGCTTCACTCAGGCAGGCAGCTCTGAATGTCTAACACTGCTTCACTCAGGCAGGCAGCTCTGAATGTCTAACACTGCTTCACTCAGGCAGGCAGCTCTGAATGTCTAACACTGCTTCACTCAGGCAGGCAGCTCTGAATGTCTAACACTGCTTCACTCAGGCAGGCAGCTCTGAATGTCTAACACTGCTTCACTCAGGCAGGCAGCTCTGAATATCTAACACTGCTTCACTCAGACAGGCAGCTCTGAATATCTAACACTGCTTCACTCAGGCAGAGGAGACACGGCTGAGCAGGAAACCAGCTCTGAATGTCTAACACTGCTTCACTCAGGCAGGCAGCTCTGAATGTCTAACACTGCTTCACTCAGGCAGGCAGCTCTGAATATCTAACACTGCTTCACTCAGACAGGCAGCTCTGAATATCTAACACTGCTTCACTCAGGCAGAGGAGACACGGCTGAGTCAGGAAACCAGCTCTGAATGTCTAACACTGCTTCACTCAGGCAGGCAGCTCTGAATGTCTAACACTGCTTCACTCAGGCAGGCAGCTCTGAATGTCTAACACTGCTTCACTCAGGCAGGCAGCTCTGAATGTCTAACACTGCTTCACTCAGGCAGGCAGCTCTGAATGACTAACGGCTGACTCAGGAAACCAGCTCTGAATGTCTAACACTGCTTCACTCAGGCAGGCAGCTCTGAATGTCAACACTGCTTCACTCAGGCAGGCAGCTCTGAATGTCTAACACTGCTTCACTCAGGCAGGCAGCTCTGAATGTCTAACACTGCTTCACTCAGGCAGGCAGCTCTGAATGTCTAACACTGCTTCACTCAGGCAGGCAGCTCTGAATGTCTAACACTGCTTCACTCAGGCAGGCAGCTCTGAATGTCTAACACTGCTTCACTCAGGCAGGCAGCTCTGAATGTCTAACACTGCTTCACTCAGGCAGGCAGCTCTGAATGTCTAACACTGCTTCACTCAGGCAGGCAGCTCTGAATGTCTAACACTGCTTCACTCAGGCAGGCAGCTCTGAATGTCTAACACTGCTTCACTCAGGCAGGCAGCTCTGAATGTCTAACACTGCTTCACTCAGGCAGGCAGCTCTGAATGTCTAACGCTGCTTCACTCAGGCAGGCAGCTCTGAATGTCTAACGCTGCTTCACTCAGGCAGGCAGCTCTGAATGTCTAACGCTGCTTCACTCAGGCAGGCAGCTCTGAATGTCTAACGCTGCTTCACTCAGGCAGGCAGCTCTGAATGTCTAACGCTGCTTCACTCAGGCAGGCAGCTCTGAATGTCTAACACTGCTTCACTCAGGCAGGCAGCTCTGAATGTCTAACACTGCTTCACTCAGGCAGGCAGCTCTGAATGTCTAACACTGCTTCACTCAGACAGGCAGCTCTGAATATCTAACACTGCTTCACTCAGGCAGGCAGCTCTGAATGTCTAACACTGCTTCACTCAGACAGGCAGCTCTGAATGTCTAACACTGCTTCACTCAGACAGGCAGCTCTGAATATCTAACACTGCTTCACTCAGGCAGGCAGCTCTGAATATCTAACACTGCTTCACTCAGACAGAGGAGACACGGCTGAGCAGGAAACCAGCTCTGAATGTCTAACGCTGCTTCACTCAGGCAGGCAGCTCTGAATGTCTAACACTGCTTCACTCAGGCAGGCAGAGCCAACAGGTACCCCGCTGTAAATCTGCTGATAAGGGCCCGCAGCCTCATGCTGACTTAAGTTTTCCTGTTATAATACTTATATTATTTTTTTTTTCTATTACAGTAAAACTTAAATAAGTGCAAATAATTATTTTAGTTAAAATGTCCTATCTCATCTTTTACCCAAAAATATTCCCCAGAGGTTTTTTTTTCTTTTGCAAAATTACAATATCTAACTACTTTCTAATTAAAGTTATTGCTTTTTCTTTCACGAGAGCATTTTCTCAAGCCAATTAAATGAGATCCTCATTTCTTCCTTTACAGCCTTCTTCTGTTACAGTACTTGTTTTCTATTATAGCAAAACCTTAAAACCAGTAAAACACATATGTTAGTTCAATTATTCTGTTTCAATTTACTTAAAACATATTATTTCTCTCCAGAGAGTTTTACTCTGTTTATATTAAATTGGAATGCTTATAAAAGCTTCTGTGTTTAGTTTAAAAAGTTGTTCCACAACTAAAGTTTTTCTGATAAGGAATTTCAACTGTGAACACATTTCCAAGTTAATTAAATAAGATCCTCATTTTTGAGTTTCTTCCCAAGGTTATAGGCATTGGCACCGGTAGCTCTTAGATAAGAAAAGCAAACGTCTTAAGTCTGGCCAGTATCCAAGAAGTTTTTGCCTCTTCCTCTCAAGGTTAACACAGACAAACTTATTTCTAACATTAGACAATTGTCTGCTCTGTTTCTTAGTTTGAATCCTGTTATCCTGCTCATAATTTGCTGCAATAGCATTTCTGCTGGCTTTATATTCTTTAAAAAAGTACAGTTATTCCAATATTTTAACATTGTTTTAGTTTCACAAATGTTCAATTTGCATCCCAAAGATCGTCCTGCTTCCAGCAGGAGTGACAGTCTTGGGTCAGATTCTGCTCACAGTGAGTCTGTCAAAGCCACCACAGGCTCCTTTATCCATTCCTGATTCTGGCCTAGGGGTCTGTCTGTGTGGAGTTTGCATGTTCTCCCTGTGTCTGTGTGAATTTTCTCCAGGTACTCTGGTTTCCTCTCACAGTCCAAAGACATGCTGTTCAGGTTGATTGGTCATTCTAAATTACCCTCTTTTTGTGGTGCCCTGCAATGGACTGACATGTGTGCTGTATTCTGTGATTGAAGAAACTATGTTTGATTTTGTACAGTTCTCCTTGTCTGGACTCACTTATTTCTTTACCCAAAATACATAATACTAAGCATTTACCGCACATTACCCTTCCACAGCTGACGCAGACATCCAAAGTTTTGTTGTTGTTGCATTTTGCAACCTGGCACTGTTTCCTCTTGCCTGTGGGTGCAGTGGCTGCAGCACTGCCAGAAGGGGCATCTGTCTCTGTCCTTTTCTGACCTATATGTGCTTGCTGAAGCTCCATGGCTACCTGCAAGATGAAGTCCCTCCTGTTGCAGTTTTCCCTGGTACATGTTTTGTACAAAACATACACCTTGATGGCTGTCAGGTCCAAAATGTTATAAAATACAGCCAGAGGCCACCGTCGAGATCTGCCTTTGACTGAATGTTGTTGTGCCATCTGGTACAGCACATCCACACTGAACTTTGTGGCATTGTTGTACTCCACTGTCTCAGGATTTTTTTTTTGCCATTGGTTCTGATTGCCACTGTTTTCGCCACTGGTTCCGATCGCCACTGTCAGTATGCCCACTCAATCTCAGTATAGTTGTAAGAATAAACCTGCAATGCTATACACAGGGGGGTACCTATGACTCACAGAGGCATGTTTTTCAAGCACACAAAGAATGTAGACAGGTAGACGTCACTTGATCATGGGACTGATTGTATTGAAAAGAACAGTGATTGTATTGAAAAGGACAGGCAGGATTATAGGCTATGTTTGATACACATTTTGGAACGCAGAGTAATTTCAATTTTAAAACCTAAAATGGTCAAATTGACCAGCTGGGCGCTTCTACTGTTAATGGCAAGATAACAACCCACTGATGTCTGCAGAAAGCATGAATTACATTGTTGAGTGCCTATACTGAAGATGGTTTCAGCTGCATTTTTTTTTATGTATAAATAGCTACGGAAAATGATGAATGGATATGTTGGGCAGAGGTTCCATATCCTTGTATTTAAGAGCATTGGAAGCTCCTGGCAGAATGTCCCTGTTCAATTTTTTAAACCTGCTTTAGCTGTCAACAAGGGATTTGTACCAGATTGATTCTGAAGCTTCTTTTGGTACAGCCCTTCCACTTTGGGTTCACATTGCCAGAAGAGCTGATAGAGTCGTTCAATGATTTGCAGAAATATTCCATCATTCATTGTTTGAGGCAAACTCTTAACACTGAACGACACCCCTTGTGTGTGATTATGTTTGCATACAACATCAAACCCATACAAATCAATGGGTGATTGCTGAGGTCATTCAAGAACCAGCATGAGGTCAAACACTCATACATTGAAATTCAGCATGATCTGCACTGGGAAAAAAAACTAAAAGCTTGCATGAGTTGAAAATCAACTTAAGCTCTGCGTTGCTGCAAAGTTCTTGAGGTTAGAATTTGCATGGTGTAGCTACAGGGTTTCTTTACTGATATTCCAGCTCTCTTCTTCCTGAAACCAAGATTGTAATTCATACGCACCCACCTGTCGGTCTCCAGCCTGGCAAGCATTCTCAGAAGTGGATCACAGTGACTGCGCTGGTTCTGTCAGGGACCTCACTTTAACCTTAGCTAATCAAGTAAATATCAAGCATATTTTATACACTTTTCAATACCAGACTGAAGTGTCAATTGAATAAGTAGTTTCCTACTTGTCCCTCAATAAACAATGTGTCCAATGATCGGCTAGGAAATTATTTATATCATACCTCAATCCACTACACGTAGTGCATAATATGTATGTTGTAGTTCTAGTCTGTTTTAATAAATAATCCATCACGAGTTTACTGACTGAAACAATGATGGTCACCTGTGTAAACCAAAAACACAGCTGAAATTAGCAGTTAACCAGTTATATTATGAGCAGTTACAGTTTAATTGCCGTGGTCAATATGTTCACCTGTGTTCAATAGAGTCCAGGATTGCTGCCCATTGATATTAAATAATGGGAAATTCTACATTACATGTGAATTTCAGCAAAGTAGAACTGTGGAAAAACAAGCACAAGATAAAGCCCCATTGTGTTGTCTGCTCCCCTTCTGCTTGGCTCTCCAGGGAGAGATAGTCGTGTTTGCTCTCCTCCACCAGGGTTGATTGCACTTCGCTGCTTCTGTTTGCTCTTCTTTCCCAGTAAGATGTCCAATGCATTACTAAGCATGCTCCCTGGCCCATGCACTGTTGACTTAAGATTAATTGTTATTAGCTCACAAGGCTTTTCTTCACTTAGGTAAAGTTTTTGATGGTGGACTCAAACATGACTAGTGGGGTGCATTTTTTTTGCAGTTTATTTTTTAAGATGTTACATTTTGTTTGATTTACAATTTACTAATTCAAATAAAATTAAAGTCAGAAGAAACTTAAAATACAAATAAAATTAAGAGTAATCATTGCCTCAAAGCAAATCCTTTTATCTTTTTGGTATTTAAATTGTGATATCGACATGCGTTTCAGCAAACCCCTTTTCCCCACTACAGTGCTGCATCTCCTAACAGCTCCTAATAAAGTGGCCACTATGTGCACTGGAAATTATATTAAAAGAAGACTTAGACAGGTGGAAACCATCTAGTTTTGAGTGTCAGGCTTCCAACACAAATTGTAAATAAGATTTTTTTTTTTTTTATTGGTGTGGAATAACAATTTTCCTTCACTGTTTACAGATCAAGCACATGCTGTCCACATACTATACTGTACAAGTCAATGTCATACATGCCAGGAGCGAAGGACAACAAGTGAAACTGTTGTCATGCTTAGCAGGAGATACATTGCTCAATAGCAGCTGTTTAGGTTAGTGTATAAGATTAAAAAGTAAAAGTAAAATAAATAGCACATGAATAGTTATCTGAATCAATATCTGATGGTAACAACTCTATGTAGGCAAACCACTATAGCAGCCTTGTTCTCTCAGTCCAGTGCATTAGCATTAATAACACTTGCAGGGCTGCCCGTATGCCAGGTGTTTGCAATTTAATAAAGGAGGGCCTTGATTTTCACAAAACAGCTCTGAAAGGCGCTGCTATGAGAAGAGTTGGTTGTCATAGCTACAGTGCAATGAACTGGATCACATGTTGTATTTATTATTTATTGTCTGAGTACAAGTTGTTAGCTATAAAGGTTTTACTTTCTGTTGGAAAAAAAAGTAAGTGACAAGCCAATGCTCTATCCAAACCAGGTGCAGAGATTAAATCAAGGAAACAATATAATATTTATTTAGCTTGAATAGACTCATTATCCTTTCTCTCCTGCTAAAAGGTTAATTTCATCAGTGCTTGGTGTATTTCTTCCCTGCACGGTGTAAAAGCTTTTTTCTGAGACACAACTTATTCCATATTAAGGTTCTGTATAAGACAGGTCCATGATATTATCCTTCATTTTATATTGCAAAAAGCCATGCGTCAAGAAATGATGTGGTCACATTTCAAAATGAAACTTACCAGCAAGGAGCATTATACTGTTTGGATTTAATTTACTGTTTCATGATACATATTATTTGACATTCATAACAGAGGGCATGACATAACGATTCACATCACAAACACAGAGGAGAAAACTGGAATGGAAGCAGCACCACAAAGGGGAGATGTATGACTTTCAGGATCAGAGTGCGTCTGGAAATGATACAAGACATACAGAACATAACGCTTAATTCTAAAACTATTTCCACTGAACTATGTACATATGTTTTAGGATTTCACAAGTTTTAGAAATCAGTAACTGATGTCTGATAACATTTCAGTGCTCTGACTGTAGTAGTGATGTCACACACTACTGATCGATGCAATGCAGTGAAAAGTAAAATATTACAGTGCAATCTAACCATTAGTACATTATGTTTGTATCATTTGCATGGACTAAATAGAAGCATAGAAAATAAGAAAAAAACACAGCTTGTGTATCATATTTTAGTTAGGAGGTTTCAATTATGAACTTAGTGACTTAAAAATATACAATCAATTGCATAATTAATCTCTGGCAGGGTGTGCAATACTTATGGTTTTAATGTTTGGAGATTGACGTGAATACTAGCTTAGCACGTGCATCTGTTTAATATATACTGTGCTGCAGTACCAATGATTAATAGGTGCACAAGGGGTTATATTAATATGGTTTGCTCAGTGCTGTAGATTTTGTTTGGGATCTTTGCTTTATCAGCTTAATCAGTTCTCTGCCACTAACATTGAATGAATGCAAGCTGAGATGACCCTCCCTGTGTAGGCTTAACACTGTTGTTCTGACATTTGGAATTTATTACTTTGCTTTTTTATCTCATTAAATCACAGTTTGGCTGGCTTATAAGACCTCTAAGAAGACAGCAAGCTTATCATTCCATTATTTCGTTGGAAACCAGAGACAACACTCCCTGTTTTAAATCAGTAATGAATTAATTCTGCACTGTATAACAGAAAAACAAGGCTGAGCTGGTTTTATTCAGTTATTTATTTTATTCTGAATGCAGAAACAATTATATGAAGCCAGATGGAAGCTTTTTGACTGTCTATTTAAATTGGACGTTTTCACCAGATATTTATTCTGTGGAGAAGTTGGGGGGGGGGGGGGGGGGGGGGGGGGGGGGGGGGGGGGGGGGGGGGGGGGGGGGGGGGGGGGGGGGGGGGGGGCTTGAAGGGGGGGGGGGGGAGAGGCATGGTTTGTGGCCGGAGCAGCCCTCTGGGTGAAGGTGCAGGAGTTTTATCTAGCCAGACTCACAAATTATATTCAATGGTCTTAATGTCAACATAGTAAATTGCATTCTCGAAGTCTCAGTTTGGCTCTGAAAAAACTGTGGTCCGCATCACAAAACCACAGTCACAGGTGGACTTGAACCATGAACTCTGCACTCCACAATCAAGTGTATTAACCACTGTCCAACAGAGCCAGGTTCATCTGCAGAAGCAGTTACAGAGCTGTTAACCACATCTCACTTGCAGAGGTCAGAGCCCGCACATTCGTTTGAGCAGTCTTTTTTTTTTTTTTTTTTTTTTAATTTAGTTGTCTCCAATTTTTTTACCCCACTTTTTCTCCCCAATTTGTTATAACCAACCATTATCTGTATCCTTGGCTCACTGCTTGCTGGATTCCCCTGAAACGTACTCCTGGCAATCCGTCATTTTTCTCGCTGCGGATCCACAGTGAGGCCACCAGACCTATAGTGCCAGAGGACAACACAGATGTGGATGCTCCATTGCAGAACCACAGGTGCCCTATCGGCCACAGGGGTCGCTGCTGCATGGTGAGCTTGGCTGTGACATAGCCTGGACTTGAACCTGCGATCCTCAGGCTATAGGGCACATCCACGTGGAGCACCTTTGCTGGATGCGCTACTCAGGAAAGCCCCTGAGCAGTCATTTTTAATGGTGGAGCCAACACTTGTTTACTGTCCAGCAGGGTTAGTAGGAAGAGCCCTTTTAAGTATGTCCAGTTATGGTCACCTCATAACCCAAGGGAAATTGTGGCCCTGCAGAGAGGAGTCCATCGTAGAGCAACCAGACTAATCACGGGGCTTAAAAGACTGAAATAGCTGCCTATGATTGCTATAATTTTCTTTCAGAGAACATTACCTGCACCGTAATTGAAATGTCCATTATATTGTCTATTGTGCAAAAGCATTGTTAGCTTCAAATTGAAGTGATTTATAAACAGCTGGATTGAAATTACATTGCGCCTAAACCATTGCAGAGATAATACACAGTTCATCCATTCACAGAGATACAGGTCACAAAAATAGATTTTGAATCGATAGTTAGAACTGCAGACAAAAAGAAAAAGAATGGTTCATTTTGTGAGGAGAGCTCAACATCAAATCTGCTACTTCAAGATAATCAAGATAGCTGTGAAATGCACAGGGAGGCACAAGACTCACCTGTTAAAGGTAAGACCATTTGGTGTGCAAAATGAGACATCCAGTCAAAGGAACATAGGTTCACGTTGTGGGATTGCGAAATTGCTGTTCTTAGCTGGGGACTCCACATGGAGAGTTGGATAGAGCAAAGTCATCAGGGACTGGGTCATCTCACCTTGCTACAGCTGGACACCACCTTTCTCCAGTTAAACGAACCTAACTAGCGTACCTTAAGGGTGACTGGATATATACCGGAAGGTTCGATTCAAAGTTCTTTTGACCTACTGTACTTCCACAAAGAAGAAATAGACACCGACACCGACTCCAAGTCTGGAAAACCTTGTTAGGGGCCTGGTGAGTTAAGAGGACACCTGCAGGTCTGTCCTTTGGTGTAAAGAGTCAATTGGCTTGGATGGATCGATGGATTCCCACTGACCTATATGTCTTCCAAGCTAAGTTCAGAAAACTGGATGACAGGAAAAGTAGTTTCTGTGCTGTGGCTGTATTCAGACCTTTGACAAAAATTTTTTATATATATATATATATATATATATATATATATATATATATATATATATATATATATATATTTTTTTTTTTTTTTTTTTTTTCATTCATGATTCATGAGAGAAATCTGAGTCAAAAGAATTTTACCATAGTAAAAGCATAGCAACATTTAATAAAGCATAGTAAAAGCATGGACAAAAGCATAGGCGACCATAGTAAAGCCCAGAGATGTATGGTAAAGCATATGTAAAAACATGGCAAAACATTGTAATCTATGGGAAACTACAAAATTACTTTGCAAATATACCCTGATAAACTTTTATAAGGGTAGTAAGGCTTTTCAGTTTTTGATTGAAATACAATACAACAATAAATAAATTGAGACAGACCGTTTTGAAGATGAAGATACATTGTAGGCTGGCTGTGTATGCAGGTACAGTCAAGCAATTGCTACAAAACAACAAAAACAACAACAACAACAACAACAACAAGGTGTTAATCAAATGCTATACTCGTGCCCACTAGATTCTCCCTTAATAGACGAGCTCAAGCTCACGTGTGATGGGAAGCTTCACGGATCCTAACCATTAGATTTAGTCTTCACGAAAGAACGGGCTTCACTACGGAGAAGTAAACCCACATTGTTTGGGTGCTCATGACCTTTTCTCGAAGGAAAAGGCTTCCATTAACAATGTAAGAGGATGATCCCCAGGAGGAGATGCTGTACCAGAGAAGTTGACCAGATCTATCAATTAAGAATGTAATTTCGTCTTTTTTTGGAATTAAGAATGAGACCAGACCGTGTTTCAAATCTGAACAGTGTTACCATTTATTAGTTCCAAATACCCACATTGCATTCTACATTGGATGTGCTTGTTTAGATACAATATGTGCCACAAGTATTAACAGAGATAAGCAATTGATCAGATTACCTCTGCTGCCGAGACAGCCATAATGCTACACCGATGGTCTCGATTCATTCTACAGGTTTTGGTAGCTTCTCTGTCTGAGGCCAAGTGGGTTGTTGCCTTAGCAACTCGACTTACCAGCAAACTGGTTTAACATTTCCAACACATTTGCTTTCATGTGAATACCAACACATTTTCACTCTACAAAGTGATGCAGTCAGATCTGAAAAAAGGACTTCTACCTGCAGAATAAACTGGCTTCAGAGCCCACATTGCTTGTAACTGGTTAATTCAGTTGAATAAACTGTTACAGTATATATTTGTGGGGAAAGGGCATAGCGAGAGATATACAAATGTCACACTTTTAGTAAGTCATTGTTCACTCAACTACATTTGTCTTTAGCATAAATGGACACCAGCCCCATTGGTTTTGATATTTAGCTTTATGATTACTTTGTCGAACTCCACTTAGACAATGAGTGTAACCTTAAACAGTTGTGTTGCCTAGAAATTATAAAAAAAAGGAATAGAAATGAGCTTTTCGTGTTTATAAAAAAATAAGCAGTGTCTTTTCTTAAGACTACAGTAAACCTTGTTGCTTGCTTTAGTCATTTATCAAGAAAGCAGTTCAGTTCAGTTTTGCCATGCATCTCTCTATGATGAATGTTCTTTGCTCCCAGTGACATACTCTCTCTCTCTCTCTCTCTCTCTCTCTCTCTCTCTCTCTCTCTGCAGTATGAAAAGGGAAGCAGTATGAAAATACTATAGCATGCTGATTTTAACCTCTGTGGCCTTCTGTCATAACCTTGTTATAATGTCGATATTCTCTCTTCTCATAATCCTTCATGGTTCATGAGGCCACTCAGTGAGTACAATAAGGAGCATTGGCATTGATTGAAGAAAGTATGGAGTTGTTTTAATAGGGAATGGAGACCTTTCTTTAGGGTAGATTTGAAACTTGTACTGCTTCTTTCTGTTTATTGAGTAAACATTTTTGTTAGCACAGAGGTCTGAGAGTTGTGTTATGCTAACCGGTGTGTTAGGCATGTGTAGTGGTGTTCTGATTGGTGGAGGGCATGGAATGTGGTTTATGGCAGTCGGGTTATTATAACAGCATTTTGAGTGACTCCTGGAGCACAAGTTGAATTCACACTGTATATGCTGCACATAGACCGATGTTTTGGTATGCACTGTATATTTCTTTTTAAAATTAACTCTCCATCATGTTTAATATTTCTAATAAAATGACATTTGCTTGAGGCTGTGTGAATTTTAATAGTTTATAAGGCACAAAAGAACAATAAACCACACTGAATAAAGCATGTAATGAATAGTCAAACAGATTTTAATTCTCTCCCTATACAGTATATTATATTGCATATATATATGTATTGCTTTCAATCTCAATATAACAATAATACATTATGACTGTATGCATGAACACATACTACAGCTGGTCATACGTACTATGTATATTATGCTCGTCTATCTATATATATATATATATATATATATATATATATATATATATATATATATATATATATATATATATATATTATATATATATATATATATATATAATAATTTATTCCGTTATAATATGTGTTAGGGAATATTTTTAAAAAGTCCACAGGTGGTAAGAATTATTACAGTGTCACATATTGTAAAAACACGAAGCTTTTTATATATATATATATATATATATATATATATATATATATATATATATATATATATATATATATATATATATATATATATATATATTATAATATATACATGTTATCTATATGCTCTAATATTCTGACAGACAATGACCATTGGCTACTTTGCCGAAAACATATTCTATTCTATAGGTAGTACTGGGCCTGCTGTATGTTTTTCTTTGCATTATTTGTGATTCTAAATAGCTGGCATATTTAATGCATTTCAGCAGTGCTCTACCGATCATCAGTCTTTCCATTCTTGAGTTAATTCTGCTGAATGTTTTTCAAAAGGACATCTCCCCCATAGGAAGGCAGACACAAACTGTGTGTATTTCAATTTGATGGGTACTGATATTGCTGCTAGGACTGACGAGACCTGCTGTTTATCTCAATAGGACAGGAGCGGAGTGCCCCCAAGGAAGGCCAGAGTCTGCCATGCATTTCACTGTGAAGGTTAGCAATCCTCGGGGCAGAGAAAGACACTCTCCTGATGTATTTCAATAAGGCGGCTAGCGATGATCACACTGTTGGAAAAGCCAGAATTAAACACAAACATCTTGATGAATCAAGTTTATGAAACCATTGGGATAATTTTCAAAACTCTTAACACAAAAACCAAAACCACTAACTCTAGTGGCAGAAGCCTGCTAAACATGCAAAACCTTGAGTTTTGCATTCTGTTTAGTTAATCCATTTTGCAAAACAACATAGTTGGCTCCAAACCAGAATTTATTAATGAAATGCCATCACATCATTAGTTTAGTCATTGAAACAAAATACAATAACACAGCATTATTGCAGTGAACTCAAGAACAATAAACTCATGGTGCATTTGTCAAAATACATTTACATCACTGAAGAGGAGGACAAAATCTGCAAACAGAAATGAATACAAATTAATTATTTAAACATAAACCATACCAGGTCACTCAGGTACACCTCGCCTCTCATGTACATTTGGCCACAAGTGCTCATCAATATCACAAAACATGTATTTGCTTGCCACGTACCTGGGGAAAAACGTGCTTGCATGCCAAATCCATGCAATCCATGCCATTGCATGCAGCATCCATGGCCTGTAAGAACTCTTCAGTAGGATTGAGGAAAGGTGAGTATGGTGGCAGATATATTACAATGAATTGCTGCTGTGCTGTGAACAATTCCCTCACCACCACTGCATGATGGAAGGTAACATTGCCCCACACAATGACATATGTAACCTCCTGATCAGCTTGAACAAGGTTATTGTCTAGCTCATCTAGAAAATTCACTAGATGTGTGAAATTGTACGACCCCAGAAATGGCCTACAGGCCACCACGCCATCGTCTGAAGTGGCCGCACACATGGTGATGTTGCTACCATGCTGCCCCGGGGTCTGAGTTGTCTCATGCTGGCCAATTATATTCCTGCCACGTCTTCGTGTTTGGCCAAGTTGACGCCAGCTTCATCAACAAAAATGTATTTGTGCCAATTGACTTTTGCATCCAGCTCCATTATCTTCTGACAATAGAGATGCACAGTTGGGTTTACTTATCCATATCAACTCATAGTACCACCACAGTATTACAGTATTTGTACCAGTACCTCACATGCTAACAGTATGATAAGACCATTACTGTACCTGTGTATGCACTTCTATACTGTTCTTACCTGAACGTACTCTGCTCACAGTCGCTTCACCCTGGGATTATTTCTTTCAAAAGGAACCAAGTAAATTTGTTTCATAGTTACTTGGTGCCTTTGTAGAATATGAGCAATTGTAGGTAGACTGATGGTGTTCACGCCTTCGAAAACATTGTTGTCTTCATCAATTCGTCGCTGGATTTCGGTGAGGCGAATATCATTTTTTGCATGGACCATCTCAACAACAGTCATCTCCAGTTGATCAGGGAGTAATTGACTGTGGCCACCACTGCACGCCTTTTTCTCAATTCTGGAAACAAAGCACAATATGCATGCTTTGGTTACTCTTTACTCTACTGCTGACAGTAAATGTACTGTGAAACTGGGTACACTGTGCATGTTCTATACACTTTCTCTGGTTCTCTGTATGGAACATCCAGATGATAGAGGCTACTGTTGACCTTTTCATACTAGGTTGGACAATCAACCCAGCAGCTCTCATTGACAAGCCTCTGTTGATGACATTGTCAACAACTGTTGCTCTGATTTCATTCGACACGATAGCTCTTTTTGGTCATACTTCATCTCGTCTTCCTTGACGTTGTCCCTGTCCCTGTCCCTGTCCTCGACCGTGACCGCGACCTCGCCCTCGCCTAGCATCTTGTTCTGCTGCCTACTCCATGTTGTCACAACCTGCATGCAGTCTAAACTCCTTTTAATTGATTGATGATTGTCAATGAGTTCTACTTGCATTTTCATGCTGAGAATGCGATTGTCAATAACAAGATGTCGTTCTTGATAATCGCAATTAGAGTGAAGCGTTTTGAAAAAAAACAGATATAAACAATTGAAATATGTATTTCTGACTGAGCAAGTAATGTAGATGATTGTGAAAGTCGTGTTAGATTTTGTAATGTGTATGTAATCAAATGCAAAAGTGTTTGAGATTCTGAAACAATTAGATTTCTGCAACTCAGTTTGGAGTTTTGTGTTAAGAGTTTTTTAAATTGCATCACTGGTTTCATAAACTCGATTTTACCAACTGAAAGAACTGTAATATAATTCCCCAGTTACTGCCGTTCTCAGAAACACAACCTTCTTAGCTAGCATAAGAAGTGAGTTATCCCAATTAAACAAAACGAATAGAAACATACTTTATTTTCCTTGCATCATGGCTAAACATACTGTTCTACCCTGTGCCACCAAAATAAACTAATTCAGGTTTAAATCAAATAAAACAGTTACATCCCCAACCTGTAAACATCATAATAAAGTGTGAATCCCCTCACTTCAAATCTGATTTTTAAGCACAGTGGAATTGCAAACAGTACCTGGGACTGACGTTGCTGACTATACTACAGGCACTGCTGTCATTCATGCCCATGCCTATTTGTATGTGCACCTCCACATGATGTTTCAAATCTATCCTGCAGTCAGTGGAAAAAAAATTGTGAGAAGATCAAATAGCCAACTTGGCCATGCGCATGCAATCTTTAGGCTAAAATAAAAGGCTAATTTGACATTTTCAAAAGCTGGTGGATTAACATTTTACTGATTCATGTTGCTATTGTTTCAGGGTGGGCAGATCTGAAAACACCATGTTCAATTGTTGAATTCACACCCGTACCACCCCAATCTAATGTTAGGGGCTATGTGCTAACCCAGCCGATTCAGCCTGCATGATTCCATATTCTAACAGTTTTCCGATGCTAATCTTCCTCATTAAGTGCTTAGATGAACAGGCTATGCCATCCAAGACATTGGCAGAGGAGATGACAAGATTTATTTAGCAGATGCATTCTTTGAATTGCTGGACAATTTAGCAGATTGGAGTCTTTTCATCAACACAGATGTTATTCAAAGAAGGAAATTGTACCAAAAAAAAGCTGTGTGGAATGAATTGGTGTGCTGTATAAATTATATCCTGACAGCGTTCAAATCCAAGCATGACTCCTCCTCTGGCAAGCTGCTCTTGAACGCACAAGTGTTTTTCATCTTTTTAATTTGTGTGTGTGTGTGTGTGTGTGTGTGTGTGTGTGTGTGTGTGTGTGTGTGTGTCAGTGTCTGTGTGTGTGTGTGTGTATGTGTGTGTGTTTATGTGTGCTTTTTGCAACTTAGTATTGGAGGCTCAGCCTCTAGACAAGGGAGAGAGAAAAGGACGGGCCGGACTCCAACCAAGAGAGCTTTCCCTATGGAATCGAGACTAGCGCTAATGGTCTCCGGGCCCCTGAAAAGACAGAGTCCTCTGACTTCTCAAAGAGTCATTATAGGCTCGGCCTCATGATTGGGTTCCAGTTAGTGCCCGGGTTTGACCCTCAGAGGACAGAACGGCTCATACAAGCCTTGACGTAAGGAAGAAAAGAGAATCTGAAAAAACGCAAATAATTGTTAGCTATGGGACTCGAGCACTAACAGTAAGATGGCTATGTCTCAGGAGGGTAAAGGAGGAAATAAGACAGTCTTCATTCTTGAGGCAAGATATATAGAGCATGAGATGCAAAAGAATAGTGTTGTTGGTGGTCCCCTCTGACCACACGAAGAGGCTGCAGTTACTGGAATTCCAGGTTGGGGATGTGAGAGTCACTATCACTCCAAAAGATGGATCACCAGCTCTCTGAACCCACACCTGTGAAGATAAACAAAGACTGTGTGCCAATATATAACATAAAAGCAAGAAAAGACAAACAATGACAAACAAAATAATTAAAATAGATGGTCAGTGGAACAAGCTATGTGTGGGCCATCAGCTCGGTGGAGAGGAAAAACCCCTTCTATTAGGGGAAAACCTCTGGTAGTCCTGGCGGAGAGGGCGCCTCATCTCTGGGCATACTAGCTATAGATTGGTGAGCTGCAGTAATATTGGATGGCAGTGATCGGACGTAGGAATTGATTGCTGAAGAGAACCAACGCCCCATGGTCTTGATCAGGTGTTGGCTGATGCAGGGTCTGGCTGCTGAAGAGGCTGCACCAATCCTGAAGGAGTGTGTGATGTAGAATAGGGGAGAAAGATCTGCTCTTGTGACAAGGGTGGAGAGGTGGGAAGAAAACCATTGTCTGGTAATGATGCTTTTGGAACAATTCATGAAGAGAGGGTCTAAGGAACTGAAAGGTCTTTTAATACATATGAACTTAGTTAGAAAGGAGAAAGGGCAGAGAGAGGAGTCTATCTTTGATATTTGGATGAACTGACCTTGGCAGAGTTGGTCTGTCTTGGATGCTTTCAAGAACAGGATATAATATAGATCTGGAACTAGAGAGAGGTTGGAGGAGCAGGTGCCCGTGGCTGGGCAACTGGATGATGAGGGGACTGTGAATTCTGAACTTCTCAAAAATCCAAAGATGGCAGTTAGGCACATTGCTTCCATGACGATGTCATCAAATGGACTGAAAAATTCTGACCTGAGAATTGATATCAGAGTATTAAGGATGTCGGTGGTTATAGGAAGTCTGGAAGGAGATGCAGGAGGGAGGCTCTTGGTGATTCCTCGGAGTGTCAGGTGTAGTGTTGGGATGGAGAGAAGGGTCAGAATGCACTGTGTCCCGAGTGTGAGCAATGAAAGTGTGGGGGATATCCTGATCTGAGCGAAGAAAGTAAAGAATGTTGCCCAGCCTGTTGCATAAGAGGGCTGGGTGGATGGAGAGAGGGCTGCTAACATATAGGTTCTTGCTGATAGGAAGAGGTTGGAGAGGGTTGGGATTAATTGAAGATGGGCTGCTGAACTTGGAGGGGGGATGTAACTGCTGCTGGAATCAGGCAGTGGAACTTGGCTTCCTTCAATTATATGTCTGCGGATCAGTGGGGAGTGAACGTGACGTTTGATGGTTGCTGTTGATTGGGATCCTGAAATGGATGCTGTGGCTAGGTTGTACTCTGGAATGCTGATGGATGATGGAACCAGGGGCAGGGTGAAAGCTGCCTGGGTTGAGGCTAGCAAGGGAGCCGCTGAAACAAAAGATGCGGTGGAGATGAGGGTAGAGATTGGCACAGGAGAGGCGGGATGAGAAACTGTAACAGTGGTGGAGCGATTGTCTATGCCATCTAGACGAGAGTTGATTGCAGACAAAGCATTTGCAAAAGGCTGCATAAACAGTTTCATGCCATTTACAATTTTTTGATGCAGCTCTGCCACAGCGTCTTCAGCTGCAGGTTGCTGCTGGGTTTCTGCTATATAGGCGGCTCTGGAGTGGTGACATGTGCAGTGGAAGCTGCTACTGAGCCAATCGGGGCAGGGCGGCAATTGAAAAACTGGGTTTTTACTGAAACAGACTCTCAAAGAAATAAAAATAATATGATCCGATCACTTCCAGATGGAATCTGGATTTCCCTATGAAAAATGCTTTTAATAGTCTGGCGACGGGCCAGTCTTTAAAGAAAGCTCAGCTGGGAAGGGATCCTTGCAGCAATTCCTTTTGGAATCCTTGGGTTCAGAAGAAGACGAGTTAGGTAAATCCATGTTCGGTGACAGGTCTGGTCTTGGTTCGATAATCAATCGGGTAGTCAAAATGTTCAGTTGTCGAAATTTGAATCAGGGAAGTCAGACAGACAAGGTATCATTCACCATAATTAATTTAATATTCTTTCTCTCTTTCTCTCTCTTTCTCTCTATATGGGCAAAAAGCAAAATGCAAGAGAAAGTGCTGAGTTGTGACTGGGTCTAAATAGGGAGTCAATGATGATAGACAGGTGAAATTAGTTAATAATGATAGGCAGGTAAAATTAGGAAGGGGGCAAAGCCCCCTGAACTCCACTAAAGTTAACATATATGTGCATAGTATATAAATATATCAATATATTAAATACACCGGAAAGCAGCTTGGAAGGGACAATACATGAGTGTTACCAGTCATTGAAAATCTGTCCTTAACCTTTGTCTGGAACCCAGAAAATAGTAGGTTTTGCATTCCGAAAATACCTACAGCCAAGCCAAGCAGCACTGGACTGCTGTTAACTGACAGGCTGGCACAGGGGCAGGGATGTTGTGATGCTTGGGAGAGCTGCCCTATTGCAGATAAGAAATTGTTCTGCCGCAGCTAATTTTGATTTCATTGCTTAAGAGATTGCAGGATGCACAAAGCTTCCTCTGCCAGCACAACCCCACAACACTGAGCTCCATAAAGGTCAATGGTGGAGACATGAGAATTACTTATGCAGTCTGCTCTATTTGAACTACTTATCGGAGATCAAGCCAGGTCTTGTGTATCTAGTTGTCAGCTATAAACATCAGGCTTATGACGACACATTGTTTCCATGTCTCTTTTCTTGAGAGGTGTTGGCTGAGATTGTATTTTTCTGTATCCAGATGGAATAGCTCAGAGATTACTTCCAAGGCAGTGAAGCCTACAGTGAGAACTGATGGCTGGTGAACTGGTTTGAGTCTCATCTCTGAACTGCAAGTTGTACTGTTCTGCAACACTGTGTTTGCAGGAGGTACAGTGGAACTGGGAGATTCAAAATTCAGTTTACGTTTTTGGTTTTGTGTGTAGTCATCCAGCAGTTAAACACACGTTAAACGCACAGCAGCATCTCACTCATAGTTTTGTGCTTAGAAACATTTTATTAGCTCTTTCCTTACAAACTCATTTCACTTATGGACTGAGAGGGACTGGACAGGTGAAAGGCATGACAAGCTTGTGAATTGCCATTATGCAAGACCCCTGCAACTTCTACAGAGAGAAACAACAATCATAAAAGTGCACATCAACTGACAAAACCAACTGCCACTGATCTTACATTGAATATGGACCATGTATTAGGAATAAGCAGGATTAGTAAACAAGCAGGATTGTCAAACCTTAAAGGGAAATAAAATAGCTTTAAAATGTAATTTATTTTAAAGCTATTTATACCCTATATATCATCCTGATCTCATCTCATTTTAGACACTAATATACTTTCAAGCTTAATATATTCTCTATTCCTCAATCTGCTCTTTCTTAAGCATTACATGCACTGCCCTAGTTACCATTCCACCCTCATTCTTACTCAGGAAATTGCCTGGAGTCTGTCTGAACATTACTATAAGTGCAAGGCTGCTAATTCTAATCTCAAATTTAAACCAAAAAAAAAACTGCAATCACAGCCCAGTGCTGTGGTTTAATGTTCTCCTGCACTTCTGCTGAAGTAGTTTGACCTTTCATGCTTTGTCCACTCCCAGATTCTTAGGACTCGTAGATTCATAATCAGCCCCCATGTGACAGATTGCAACACAATCAGAGATTCTGAAGCAGCTCTCACAAGTTTGGAGTCTAAACTTTTTTGTTTTTCTTGTTTTTTATTGTGCTTCTCAACAGCAATGTTTTAAGGCATCCTGTGACTCTGCACCCCTGGTAAATTAAATTGTGTCCTCGCTTTTTTATTTATTTCTTTATTTATCTACTTATTAAATAAATTTTATTCAAACATTTATTGAGACTCACATCTCTAATTTCATGAACAAAGTCAGATCAAGGCAGGTAAAGTCATGCAAATCATGTAAAAAAAAAAACACACATCAAATAAACATTTCAACTAGTGAACAGTGTTAAAAGGAACCCTTTATATTGTATTATTATTGGTTTGAGGTCTCTGTCTATTGAAGTAAATGGGGGCTGACTATTTGTAAGGAACTGAACATGCAAAGCATCTCCTGCCCACTTCATCTCTTCTCCTGGTACATGAAAGATGTAAAGTGTCCCAAAACCTCAACCTGTTGATATATAGTAAATTGCATGAGATAGTCAGGTAAAACATGTATTGCTTTTCTTGTGTAAAAAGATACATTGTGTTGGATTTTTCAGACTTAGACTGGGAGGGTTGAACACTAACAAGCACTATATAAAATATTATATACTATTCTATCAACCATTTGCACAAAACTGGGTTTGGAATTGGGTTCACCATTTTTAAATAATCCCACATCAGCCCAAGTTTAATAGTCTCTCCTTTGATATTTTCCTAAACTGGTCCCAAATTTGACAATGTTTTGCTCCAACAGAACCTTCTGTACTAATGAGTTCAGTAGATTCCTGGATAACTAGATAACATTGGTATTTTGCTCCACAACGAATGTGCTTCATCTCAATACAAGTTTCATAAAATAAATGCATACTACATAGAGCCATATATTATAGAAGTGTCCACATTGTTTTGTGTGTCTGAATTTCCAGATGCTAAATAATTAAAATAGCTGTTTACATGCATTTATTATCCGGTCCTAATGTTACCGATTTATTTTTCAATTGACATTCATGGTTTATCACATTCACCTATTGTGACAAATTAAAGAAACTATGCAATGTTTTTATTTGCAGTTTTCCACATCTTTTCTTTTTTTATATGGTCTGTTCAGCTTCAGTCTGGTTTGTACCAAGTCTGAGTTAGGGGCATGTCAATTTCAATGACTGGTTTGTACCAAGCCTGAGTTAGGGGCATGTCAATTTCAATGACTGGTTTGTACCAAGCCTGAGTTAGGGGCATGTCAACTTCAATGCCTGGTTTGTACCAAGTCTGAGTTAGGGGCATGTCAACTTCAATGCCTGGTTTGCATCAAGCCTGAGTTAGGGGCATGTTGATTTCAATGCCTGGTTTGCATCAAGCCTGAGTTAGCGGCATGTCAATTTCAATGCCTGGTTTGTACCAAGTCTGAGTTAGGGGTATGTTAATTTCAATGCCTGGTTTGCATCAAGCCTGAGTTAGGGGCATGTCAATGTCAATGCCTGATTTGCACCAAGCCTGAGTTAGGGGCATGTCAATTTCAATGCCTGGTTTGCACCAAGCCTGAGTTAGGGGCATGTCAATTTCAATGCCTGGTTTACACCAAGCCTGAGTTAGGGGCATGTCAATTTCAATGCCTGGTTTGCACCAAGCCTGAGTTAGGGGCATGTCAATTTCAATGCCTGGTTTGCACCAAGCCTGAGTTAGGGGCATGTCAATTTCAATGCCTGGTTTGCACCAAGCCTGAGTTAGGGGCATGTCAATTTCAATGCCTGGTTTGCACCAAGCCTGAGTTAGGGGCATGTCAATGTCAATGCCTGGTTTGCACCAAGCCTGAGTTAGGGGCATGTCAATTTCAATGCCTGGTTTGCACCAAGCCTGAGTTAGGGGCATGTCAATGTCAATGCCTGGTTTGCACCAAGCCTGAGTTAGGGGCATGTCAATTTCAATGCCTGGTTTGCACCAAGCCTGAGTTAGGGGCATGTCAATTTCAATGCCTGGTTTGCACCAAGCCTGAGTTAGGGGCATGTCAATTTCAATGCCTGGTTTGCACCAAGCCTGAGTTAGGGGCATGTCAATGTCAATGCCTGATTGCACCAAGCCTGAGTTAGGGGCATGTCAACTTCAATGCCTGGTTTGCATCAAGCCTGAGTTAGGGGCATGTTGATTTCAATGCCTGGTTTGCATCAAGCCTGAGTTAGGGGCATGTCAATTTCAATGACTGGTTTGCACCAAGCCTGAGTTAGGGGCATGTCAATTTCAATGCCTGGTTTGCACCAAGCCTGAGTTAGGGGTATGTTAATTTCAATGCCTGGTTTGCATCAAGCCTGAGTTAGGGGCATGTTGATTTCAATGCCTGTTTTGTACCAAGCCTGAGTTAGGGGCATGTCAATTTCAATGACTGGTTTGTACCAAGCCTGAGTTAGGGGCATGTCAATTTCAATGACTGGTTTGTACCAAGCCTGAGTTAGGGGCATGTCAATGTCAATGCCTGGTTTGCACCAAGCCTGAGTTAGGGGCATGTCAATGTCAATGCCTGATTTGCACCAAGCCTGAGTTAGGGGCATGTCAATTTCAATGCCTGGTTTGCACCAAGCCTGAGTTAGGGGCATGTCAATTTCAATGCCTGGTTTGCACTGAGTTAGGGGCATGTTGATTTCAATGCCTGTTTTGTACCAAGCCTGAGTTAGGGGCATGTCAATTTCAATGACTGGTTTGTACCAAGCCTGAGTTAGGGGCATGTCAATTTCAATGACTGGTTTGTACCAAGCCTGAGTTAGGGGCATGTCAATTTCAATGCCTGGTTTGCACCAAGCCTGAGTTAGGGGCATGTCAATGTCAATGCCTGGTTTGCACCAAGCCTGAGTTAGGGGCATGTCAATGTCAATGCCTGATTTGCACCAAGCCTGAGTTAGGGGCATGTCAATTTCAATGCCTGGTTTGCACCAAGCCTGAGTTAGGGGCATGTCAATTTCAATGCCTGGTTTACACCAAGCCTGAGTTAGGGGCATGTCAATTTCAATGCCTGGTTTGCACCAAGCCTGAGTTAGGGGCATGTCAATTTCAATGCCTGGTTTGCACCAAGCCTGAGTTAGGGGCATGTCAATGTCAATGCCTGATTTGCACCAAGCCTGAGTTAGGGGCATGTCAATTTCAATGCCTGGTTTGTACCAAGCCTGAGTTAGGGGCATGTCAATTTCAATGCCTGGTTTGCACCAAGCCTGAGTTAGGGGCATGTCAATGCCTGATTGCACCAAGCCTGAGTTAGGGGCATGTCAATTTCAATGCCTGGTTTGTACCAAGCCTGAGTTAGGGGCATGTCAACTTCAATGACTGGTTTGCACCAAGTCTGAGTTAGGGGCATGTCAATTTCAATGCCTGGTTTGTACCAAGCCTGAATTAGCGGCATGTCAATTTCAATGCCTGGTTTTTACCAAGCCTGAATTAGCGGCATGTCAACTTCAATGACTGGTTTGTACCAAGTCTGAGTTAGGGGCATGTCAATTTCAATGCCTGGTTTGCACCAAGCCTGAGTTAGGGGCATGTCAATTTCAATGCCTGGTTTGCACCAAGCCTGAGTTAGGGGCATGTCAATTTCAATGCCTGGTTTGCACCAAGCCTGAGTTAGGGGCATGTCAATTTCAATGCCTGGTTTGCACCAAGCCTGAGTTAGGGGCATGTCAATTTCAATGCCTGGTTTGCACCAAGCCTGAGTTAGGGGCATGTCAATGTCAATGCCTGATTGCACCAAGCCTGAGTTAGGGGCATGTCAATTTCAATGCCTGGTTTGCACCAAGCCTGAGTTAGGGGCATGTCAATGTCAATGCCTGGTTTGCACCAAGCCTGAGTTAGGGGCATGGCAATGTCAATGCTTGATTTGCACCAAGCCTGAGTTAGGGGCATGTCAATTTCAATGCCTGGTTTGCACCAAGCCTGAGTTAGGGGCATGTCAATTTCAATGCCTGATTTGCACCAAGCCTGAGTTAAGGGCATGTCAATTTCAATGCCTGGTTTGCACCAAGCCTGAGTTAGGGGCATGTCAATGTCAATGCCTGATTTGCACCAAGCCTGAGTTAGGGGCATGTCAACTTCAATGCCTGGTTTGCATCAAGCCTGAGTTAGGGGCATGTTGATTTCAATGCCTGGTTTGCATCAAGCCTGAGTTAGCGGCATGTCAATTTCAATGACTGGTTTGTACCAAGCCTGAGTTAGGGGCATGTCAATTTCAATGCCTGGTTTGTACCAAGTCTGAGTTAGGGGTATGTTAATTTCAATGCCTGGTTTGCATCAAGCCTGAGTTAGGGGCATGTTGATTTCAATGCCTGTTTTGTACCAAGCCTGAGTTAGGGGCATGTCAATTTCAATGACTGGTTTGTACCAAGCCTGAGTTAGGGGCATGTCAATTTCAATGACTGGTTTGCACCAAGCCTGAGTTAGGGGCATGTCAACTTCAATGACTGGTTTGCACCAAGCCTGAGTTAGGGGCATGTCAACTTCAATGACTGGTTTGCACCAAGCCTGAGTTAGGGGCATGTCAACTTCAATGCCTGGTTTGCACCAAGCCTGAGTTAGGGGCATGTCAATTTCAATGCCTGGTTGCACCAAGCCTGAGTTAGGGGCATGTCAATTTCAATGCCTGGTTTGTACCAAGCCTGAGTTAGGGGCATGTCAACTTCAATGACTGGTTTGTACCAAGCCTGAGTTAGGGGCATGTCAATTTCAATGACTGGTTTGCACCAAGCCTGAGTTAGGGGCATGTCAATGTCAATGCCTGGTTTGCACCAAGCCTGAGTTAGGGGCATGTCAATTTCAATGCCTGGTTTGCACCAAGCCTGAGTTAGGGGCATGTCAATGTCAATGCCTGATTTGCACCAAGCCTGAGTTAGGGGCATGTCAATTTCAATGCCTGGTTTGTACCAAGCCTGAGTTAGGGGCATGTCAACTTCAATGCCTGGTTTGCACCAAGCCTGAGTTAGGGGCATGTCAATTTCAATGCCTGGTTTGCACCAAGCCTGAGTTAGGGGCATGTCAATTTCAATGCCTGGTTTGCACCAAGCCTGAGTTAGGGGCATGTCAATTTCAATGCCTGGTTTGCACCAAGCCTGAGTTAGGGGCATGTCAATTTCAATGCCTGGTTTGCACCAAGCCTGAGTTAGGGGCATGTCAATTTCAATGCCTGGTTTGCACCAAGCCTGAGTTAGGGGCATGTCAATTCAATGCCTGGTTTGCACCAAGCCTGAGTTAGGGGCATGTCAACTTCAATGACTGGTTTGTACCAAGCCTGAGTTAGGGGCATGTCAACTTCAATGACTGGTTTGCACCAAGTCTGAGTTAGGGGCATGTCAATTTCAATGCCTGGTTTGTACCAAGCCTGAATTAGCGGCATGTCAATTTCAATGCCTGGTTTTTACCAAGCCTGAATTAGCGGCATGTCAACTTCAATGACTGGTTTGTACCAAGTCTGAGTTAGGGGCATGTCAATTTCAATGCCTGGTTTGTACCAAGCCTGAGTTAGCGGCATGTCAATTTCAATGCCTGGTTTGCACCAAGCCTGAATTAGGGGCATGTTGATTTCAATGTTGTCAGAGCGGGTTACAGTTTCCAAGATGCAGCAGTAAACATTTTTTGGAACAGTTTATAATAATGTTTTTGTGAACTAATAACTAAGGCAATGGTACCAGTCCACAGTAGTTTTTTACAGATATGGATTATACAACAATGTCTTTATACTGTTGATGAAAGGTAATGACCCATACATTAAACAAAGCGGTGGTTCTCGCGGGAAACTCACTTTAACCTTAAATCAAATTTATATAAATATCAAGCATAATTTAAGAACTTCAATATTAACTAAATCGTCAGTCGTGGGCTCCCCAGACAACACTGGCACGGGGAGATTTTCAAATTTTCCGGTACCATGGTGCAAACAAATGATGCTGCTTTATTTATCTGCGGAAGAAAAAAGATGTGAAATTATATATAGCTGCTTCGGTTAATGGGTGAGCAAACAAACCAGAGATTTTTTCTGAAACAATACATTTGTGGTTGTTGAATTAATTACAGGAAGATTAACTGCAATTAGTTAAGCCACTATAAATCTCAGAGGTTTATTGAAGCTAAACACATGCTCTGTGCATAGCAATGGCATGCTGTGTAGGACACTTGTAGGTCACAGACTTCAGCACTGAATACATCATCATAGATGCTGCCTTGAGTGCGTTATGAGCCCCATTGGAAAGTGGATGTTTCCATTATTTTGGGGGGGTCTTTAAGTAGAGAGTATAATGTGTAATCCTATTCACTTTGGACCACATTATATTCCAGCTTGACCCCTGGACCTGTGTGCATCATCTAGACAAGACCCTCTAACTAATTTTCTCATTACCCTGTTGGAGTCATTCACACACTCTTATTATTCAGACTCACACTGACTTGGAGTTCAGATTGAGTAGTTCATGCAATACTTCAAAGGCAGGATAGGCCTGCAGAATATCCTTAGGAGAAACCTACACTAGGGTTATCACCTTGACCTCCAACTGCTTGTTTCAGATAATATAGCCAGCAACTGCAGGTGAAAAGGGTTTACTTACGGTATCATGTCTAATGAAGTTACCAAGTGTGCAGATGATTTTCAGTTGATTGTCCATGTGACTACTATGAATTCAAATAGAGTTTCTCACTGGAATGTGCATTCATATAAAATCTTTATTAGAACTTACAGACTGCATCAAACCCTCGAGCAGTTGTGGCCAAAGTTGACCCTTCCACTCCTGGTCTTTGTTCCAAACCTGTTCCAAATTGTTTAATAGAACCAATAGAACCTCCATCCAGATCCTGCAGTAGTTAATTATCTTATTTTGCCTTTTGAACCTGGAGTGGAATGGCCCTCCAGAACTGTGATTGGACACCTCTGCCTTAATGGATCTGCAAGCTTGTGGGATGGGAAGGCTACGGGCTGGTGAATGTCAAGTATGATTGTATGAGCTTTTGAGGATTCTGACTATATAATAATGAGGTATCTGTCATTTTTTTAAAGTGTGAAGCTTTGTATGTGACTCTGTGTTTAATTGTGCCAGTAACATTATTTGGCCCTTGTGCTTAGAAGGAACATCAGAGTAGCTGAGAAGTAAGCTTTCAGCTTAGAGTTCTGAGCCTGGTGGTTTCAAATAACCAGGTATCCATCACTGGAGAGCTATCACTGTTTGCCTCCTATCAGCCCTGTGCTGCTTCTCCGCTCAGCTCAGTTGGAGGATGAGTTTAACAACATATTTTGTGGCACAGGAGGTCACAGAAATTGATGAAATAACATCTAAACAACGAAAGGGGTCAATGCAGTGTTAGATTTGTACAATGGAGGATTTACAGCAGACCATAACCATTGTAAGTGTACTTCTTTTCTTCAGGGTTATTCACATACTACCACTGTTGGGGCTTTTCAGACCTCCAGATGTGAAAGGGTGGCACATTACCCAAACTCTCTGCATGTTTTACCCTAGGCAAAAGGACAAGGGCACAAGAACATGAAATAGAATCGTGCCTTCCGTGCCAATGTTTACAATTTCAAATGACTTCATTAAAGTTGTGCAGGGCTTGGAGTTTCAGTGGCGTAGAAGTAAATGATACTTTCTGCTACTCCCTCTATTCTCCATTTGAATGCACTCTAAATTAGTAATAATGTATAATCCATTGTTAATGAGGTTAAGTGGCCTGTCAGTCTGATGAAGCATTCAATGAGTTGTAGCTCTGGTAGGGTGCTGGGACCACAGATCTGCAGATGTATTAAAATGCCACAGTAATACTACAATGCTGATTATTGTTGATCAGTCTATACTAACTGGCTACATTTCACTCAATGACTGACATGCTGATTCACACTTGATGTTCATCCAGCTCTAGTTTACAACCCCAGGACATTCTGCATGAGGACAGCACCTCCTTCCATCAGCAGTCAAAGAACTCAAGCACTGCAAATCTTGTGCAAGCTATAAATAAGCAGCCTGCTGATTACACCTTGATAACAGTCAAGACCTGCATTCCAGAACATGTTGCTGTGGAGGTTCTGAATTGAGTGAATTGCCTTTACTTCCTCAGCTCCCTCCTCCCAAATGAGAAGCAGAGGCCTCCTTTTATGTCAGGTGGCTGGGCGCAGATTGATCGTTAATTAACCTAATCAACTAATCAACCCCAGCCACCTGAACATAATAAACCCAGGCAGGTAGGGGAAGTTAACCCCATCCCTGCCAATTTAAAAAGGGCAGAGCTTTGCTCTGCCACACCATCTTACACACTGCCTGCTGAACCAGCCCACGCTTGCCTTTGATCAGCCGCAACTCTACCAGAAACATGGCAGCTCTGAGCAGACAAAGGCTGACTTTGAACAGAGGCTTGCAGGCTGTATTCAGCAAAGAAATAGTGGTTATAGTTTTTTCTGTTTTTTGTTCTTAACCTTGAAAATACACCTGTCCTGTTTTGTATTTTTATCTCTTCTGTGCTTCAAAAGGAAGTGAATGCCAAGTGCTACTTTTCTCTACTTTCAGAGATTAAAATACCAGAATAATACAGCACCTTGATGTTGCTGAGACTGGAGACCACTGTTCACCACTGTCAGACTAATTTGATATGTCTTTACAGTGATTCTTTTTAGATTACACTGTTTCCTAATAGTCATCATAGGCAGAGACTACTGCAACTACCTCTATAGAATTTTACAGCAGGAAAGGATAAGCAGCTCTAACCAGTTTAAAACAAGTGCTGGAAATGTCTAAGAGTTTCTGACACAGTGCCAATGTCATGCTTCTGTGAATGAGGTTGTAAACTGAACAGTTTTGATTGGGGCATTAACAAGAAGAACATCTTCATCTTTTTAACTAGAGTACACAATATCACATAATGTCGGGTACAAAAGCGTCTGATTTTACAAAAGAGAACAGCTGTTCCAGCTAGCTGCCAACACAATGTAACTTTCTTTTTTTCAACCACGGAGTGGACTGAAATCCAGTTATGGCGACTTTTTTCCTTACTTTATGAAGCTTTCCAGGTTTAAATACAATTATTTGCATAATAACTGACCACTGAATAACTCAGTACAGAATAACTGACTGCAGAGTAACTGACTGCAGAGTAACTGACTGTAAAATAACAAACTGACCTTTTTCTAAAACATTTTTTTAGAAGTAAACACACTTCATACTTTAGAATTACTAGAAGTAATTTTTTGTTAAGCGGTAACATTTTCTTAATGCAGTTTAATATTTGAGTCTTATTTTTTGGAGATGTCTGTGCATATTAAACCTGACATGATATGTGAAACAGTTTGGAATTAAATATTTTACACAGGTATGAAGTATGAGCTTTGAATCATTTACAGAGAACATTTCCAACAAACGTTTGGCTCGGAACAGTATTTTTGACAGTATTCAGTCTACACAACGAAGTCATTGCTAGGTGATTTACATCATAATCACAAGTTGTCACATTGAGATGATTTAGTGGGCTCGTAATTTAGAGATCTTTAGAGCCAAGATTGACAAATAGTGTAAATAAATACATGGAAAAGCATCTGAGGTATGTTTGAAAAATTAATCTTTGAAGTAGACTTGCCAATAAACTATAGCATACATTAGGGGTTCATACTTCTAAATGGGGACAACTTTGAAATATCATGAACCTTTAAAATGCTCACAAGGAATGTGTCAATATTTGCCTTTCAAGAACAAAAGCTAAACATAAAAAACAAAACACTTTATAGATGATCCCTAGGCTGAAATAAGCAGAATCCAAATGTCCGTGAGAATAAATGAGGTGTAAAAAGAGACATTTGCTTTGCCAAGCATGCAGAAATTAAAACACCTTCAGGGTTTGTATGCTGTGCCGTCAACAGACTGCAAGATCAAAGATTAGCGACTAATCGTTCCTTCTTTCCATCCTCTTTTCTTTCTGTTCCATATTTTTTAAAGTAATGCTCACAGCAGACATTGAAATAATGACAATAAAAATGCCTACTGTTCTACTGATATACCTGTTTTTCCTTCAGTCACTGACATGCCTGCGGTCAAAGTAATTGAAGCACATCTCTCTATTTACAGGATGTGAGCCATTAAAGTGCTGGAGTGTACATTAGAGTATCCTATGTATGGATAACGAATTGCTTCCAGACCTTGGAGGAAAGCCCTTGAACATACCGCATGCAATTAAGGGAAAGTTTGCTAGAACAGGGAAGTGATGCTTATCCATCCCTATATGTCTTTTCTGGACAATTGTGTCAAGAGCTATTGTTCTCAGCTCTTAAATCCAGGTTACAAATCTTGTTCAGCTAATGATTTGTTCTTGGTACTGCACTCCTTTGCGATCAGACACTAAGTGCTGTGGTGATAATATATTTGTGGTCTCAGTGGTTAGAGTCCAGCAGATTATCCAAAGCTGCTGTAGGCGGTGAAGCAATGGCAGGAACAGCTTGATGGCAGCCTGTCTGCTTTTCAGCACCATGTATTATGAACACATTTACTGCAACCACTTCTCCTTACTGTGAGAGATTATAGCGTTCAATACTTGTGTTTTGAGCTTCCATGCTTGAAGTTTCATTTGCCTCCACAGTTTTCCAGTTTTCTAAAGGGTAATGTAAATAATATAGAGTCACATAGAAAAGGGCAGGGTGTAAGTGAGGTTACCTTGTAATATAATAGAGGTTGTGAAAGCCTTATGATGTTGTGGGAAGGTAGTGGGCAGAGCTTAGGAAAGGACCAGAAATGACAGCACACAGGAGCCAGAAGTGATGTTTAGTCCTGGAACCCTGTACCAGCAATGGTATCTGGGCAGGAGATTATTTTAACACATAATGAAAATAAACAGTCCAATATTGCAGAAAACAAACAAGAAAACTACCTGGAATACCAGCAATGGTAAACTCAAGTTTCAAATAAAAAGAGTAAACCAAAACATTGCAGTTGCAAAAACAAAGGAAGCACAGGGTTTTTCCGTGCTGCTTCAGTGGGTTGCCTCTCACCGCCTCTCGGCTCTCTTCTGATGAATAATGAATAGTCCTGGGTTTTTTCCACTGCAGTAATCCACCAGTGTTTTCCAAAGCTTCAGGATTCTGTGAATTACAGCAGGTTTGTAAAAGCAAAACAACAAAGCAGAGCACGTCTCTTCCATGTTTTCAGTTCAGGACTTAATTGATCTCAACCATGCCCTTTATATCGTAATAGGCCCTTAATTGATCTGAAAGGGTTTTTTTTTTGTTTTTTGGTTTTTTTGGTTTTTTGGTTTTACCTTCCTCTTTTCTGTTCTGGTCAATCTTCTTTGTTCCTTTTCACCTTGCTGGCAGATAGTTGGACTGGGCGGATAAACCAGTGTGAGTCGGCAGACAATTAGTGTGCCCACAGCCTTTCTCTCCTTCCCCTGCCCATCTCAATGCCCTGTGATGAGATTGTGACCTCAGCACCTCTTAACAAGGCAGGTGAGACTCCACACCAGGAACACTGTCTTTAATATGAGCTCCTAGGCAACAGACACTGTTACTTGACAGATTGGGAGTTGAATCCTGTTATCATGATCGAAATTGCTTAGTGGAGGACGAGAACAGAGAATTTAAGGAGAAATGCATGTTCATGGAGCATTCAGATTATCCCAAAAGGAAAGCAGTCTAAATGATGAGTTATGAAAGGGTTTGAATGGAGTCTTTTTATTTCCACAGACATATCCATATCACATTCTGTTTATGTAACAACTACATAAAAAAAAGAGGACATTTTGTATGAAACTGCAATTAAACATCCGAATTTAGATGATTACCTGAACAGGCCAAGCATATTATATGCAGCACAAACCAAACTGCGTTTCACAAACCTCCAAAAAGCTGCATTCTGTTTATTTCGCCCCTGTTTATATTTAGAACCCTGACGCACCAGTGCATAACACAGCCTATAACTTACAGTGAAATATATACAGACAAAGCATCTGAAAAAAAGCAAATGCAAAATTTGACCCAAATTAGTCAGCTGTCAGACCTCCTGTCTTGTGTACAATGCACTGAGCCAATTAGTCCTCCCATAATCCTCTGCTGTCTGTCAGCCCAGCTGAATGCCACATGGTGTGAGAGTGACCTTTCCTAGCCAGCCTGATTCTTGTCTCATCACCCTTCCACTGGCCAAGCAAGGACAACATTGGAAAACTTTTCTTTTGCTTGCTACACAAGTTTCTTTTTTAGTATTCCAAGGCTTGGTTAAGGGAAAAGTTATTTTTTGGATTGAAATTATATTTGGCCTGCAGACAGTGAGGGACTGTAAAGTAAAAAAACGAGTTATTACTGACTCTGCAGAATCGCAGATTCAGAATCCAAAAATACTGCTTAAGATGGTAAAACAGAACTGTACTGTAAGGCACTCACTCAGCATCTGCCTAGTCTCTACATTATGGTTCAGCACAGGACGTCAGAAAGCAATGGATACTGATGTTTCATGTGTACAAATCAATCAAGATCCTCACTTTCAAAAAACACTTTTGGAATTAGAAGATGGTAAAAAAAAAAAACATAGGACAAATCATGTCTGCTTGCTGATTATCTCATCGTGAGATGCGCTTGTAAACAACTGCATTTGTAGTACTATATATTCCTGAGAAATATCAGTCTCCTTATGTACAGTATTGTAGGTGAGTGTGAGTTTCTAAACAGACAGACTTTTGTGTGTTCAGATTGTACTGCACATTTCTTCACACATCAAAATGCTTGGGTCCTGTAGAGGTCTGTGTAGACAAATTGCCTTGTCCCATTAGCTAGGCAGAGAACACATATTTTGTAAGCTCAATTAGGATTTTGCATGCACTTAAAACACATTTTTTTATGTATGTGTATGTGTGAGAGGGGGGGTGGTGGGTGGGCACTGGTTAACCCTTTCAGTGCATGTGAAGCAAAATAGCAGCATTTGCTGAGCCTGGTACATTAAAGCACAGAGGAATGTATTCATATTAGAGTTTGCAGGTTGCAGAGTGTCTACCCAGTCAATCAGTGCTTACGAAGATGGATGATTCAGGCAAGATGAAGCAACCAAAAAGATTCACAGAATGTGAGTGTCTGAAACATAAGAGCTCTTTAATTTATTTATTTCACTATCTTCCCATATGCACTGCTCTGCAGAGGGAGATATCTCAGTGTGCTGCTGTATGGAAGTACAGTCTATAATAGAAATGCAGGTGTATGCTATATTGTATTTTATAGACGTCAACATGTGCACTCCTCTTCTGATGAGCAAGGCTGTGCACAACCTGACAGAAATGGCATGCATTGCAAAAGGCTGCTGCTGCAGCACTCTGACCCTTGAGTCTTTGCAGCCTGCCTTTCTCATCAGCTCATCAGTGGAACTCCCAGGCTCCACTGCTATCAAGGCTGCCGCTGTACCTGGACGATCGCCCAGACACAAATCATCTTACTAGACACTGAGGTAGCCCTGATCTCTAACACACATTGCTTCTTTTACTTGCAGGAGGAATCTCATAACTCAAATGTGAGGCTTTCAGGAGCAAAGATGCCAAAACTCCTTAACCTCTTGAGAGGCAATTGTGAATAATGCTTTGAGCAAAGGAGTACGAGTTTGGAGGGCCTGACTTCAAATCACAGCCTCACTACTGATGCACTTTGCGACTCCTAGGGGAATATTTGTAATATAATAATTTATAATCACCTGTTCCTTTTTAGCACAAAAAGTATTGTGCATGAGACAAAATGAAAAGTTACATCATGTTTTGCATCTCAAGAGGGGTGTCAAAGGGTAAATAATAAAAAATTAAATGAACAACATCTTCAAGCCAAACAACGATGTCCATGCTGAGAACTGGCTGTGTGTGAATTCCATGCAGCTCAGCTCTGAGTGATCTTTAAAAAGAGTTTCCAAAGATCTTTCCAAAGAGTTCCACACAGGTGAATATACATACAAGTACACTAGCCCTTAACACGCATTGAATGCTCCAAGTATTCTAATGTGCTACATCCGTTCTAGATATTCCCAACCACAAAGCTTATAGAAACCATCCAGTAGCCTGTCATCTTCTGTTACTCAAGGAGTAAAGACTTTCTACAATATTTCATGCTGTTGGCATAAAAACATAATGTGAAGCAGTACAGTAGGGGTTCCTTAACAATGTATATCAATGAGAAGTCACACATGTGAATCCCCTAACCTCATTATTCTAAAGCTGTCATTTCCATATTATCTGGATGCACTGTTGTGGGAAATGCAGCTGACAGATTGGGCAGCATCAATGAAAGTTTGCAAAGATGATCCCACTATGTCAGAGTACATTATTCCCAAATTCCATTTTGTAGGCAAATTGGATCAATGTTTAACCAGACAGCACGTGGGCTGAATAAGATGAATGAAGTCCAGTGGTTGTTCTAAATTAATTGTTAATGTTGTTCTCCAGATGGATTTTATTTTAGCCTCATTCTATCCCTTGACAGATGGCCGAAAGGTTGGCAATCTGTACATGCGACTGAACAGGAATACTCCTGGAAATTGAGCCACGTCGCTGTTATTTATAATTACCAAAGTATGCTGTTTGTACAGACAATACTTTGATCGCGTAACTACTAATCTTTCAGGGTTAAAGACCATGTATTTTACTGGATGAGCCGCTGGGGCCCCAGTATGTTGTTTATTTTAAATCTACTGTGACCTTGTCATTAACTAGCCTGTATGAATTGTTCCACAGTTTGATTCAGAGCGAGCACAATAAAACTAGGTCAGTTATTGCCTGCTTCTAAACTGGGTCCAGATTTAGATTTTGAACAATTTCAGATTATTTGTAACCTTGAGGCAACAGACTGGTTGTCAATGAATCTTAGACAAATTAAAGAGATAAAAGTTGTTTGAGGCAGTTGAAATAAAAATAGAATTACATTTCTTCCTTCAGCCATGACAGTGATAATAAACAGAAAACAATGGCAAAACATTTTATCTGACTTGCTAAAGACGCATCTAAATTAGTCTACATCTGAATAAGCTAAACTGTCTCCCTTGTTGCTGTTTTTTTAAATGTGTAACAATTCAGACCCTATACCAATACTGCACTGAGAATTTTGCATATATACATAACGAAATTCAATGTCAATCAAGAACAATTAAAGACTGAAACATACAGTGAGGTAAGGAGCGCCACCCTCCTGAAACGTAAACACATTTATTAACACCCAATCTACTCCCTCAAAAGCCAGAGTGAAATATCATTACAGAAGGCAAACAATATAGAAGATCTAAAGAAACCATATGCTATGCAAGAGTATGCAACATCGTTATAGTACTGAAGGAACTAATACATTCAAAGCAAGCAACAATAAGGGGTTGTTGTCCCAGACAGGCTTAGCGAGCCTTTTAAGTCCCAGTCTTTAAATATCCCAGTCCATCAAAAAAAGAAACAATGAGAGCAGGTGTATATCCAAGAAGAAAATGTATTTGTAATCCAGCGGAATTGATATGCAGCAACACAGGCCACGGCGAGATAATACGTGAGATTAAAAAGGACCCATTGAAAAGATCTCACCCAGTTTAGCTCTGGCATGGGGGATGTTGTGTATCCAGGTATCCATACATGCTAACAGTCCCTATATGGTCGGGACAGTCCCGATGCATAGGAAGAAAGTCCTGATATTTACCCATAAAAAAAAAGAATCATTTATTCTGCACAGTAGAGTTAGTGAAAACCACACGCTGTGGTCTTCATGCGGCTGACACATCTGCTGATCACTCACTTATACAAAGGGAAGAACGCTTCGTTATGTCTATTTTTAGTACTGTCATGATGGTCGTGTTGGGTTGAGTTGGGGGGGGGTACGTTTATTGTATGATAAAGATTGTTTTTTGCATATGACTCCTCCCATGTGTATGATGTGTGTGACCGCCCCTCCAGGACAAACGATGAAAGCACACAATAATATATAGTTTCAATACAAACGTCTGAAAAAACAAATAAAACAATCATATCTTTTTTTTTAAGTTGGATTCTGAACACCTACAAGTGGAGCTTACGTTTGAACCATGAGGTTGCTGGTCTCCAGCAGGAACTCACACTACTTCCTACTTCCTCTCACTTACTTGGTCTCTCACTTCCTGTCTCTCCATTCCTTCTAGGAAAAAACCTATTTATGCACTTCAGCAAATAAGCCATCAGGTTTAAAAAGCAGAAAAGGAGTGCTTTCTTGCCCGGAATTGTGTGGCTGGTGCCACAAATGTAAAGCTTTGTTGTAGTTGTGTAACTCATACAGTTAGGCTATACCATTGCAATTATATCATATTTACAAAACTGCACTGATACAGAATGTCTGTTCATTGTTGGGGTTTGAAATGAATTGCATATGGACTGTATTATTAATTTAACTAAACTAAGATGATAAATACGCTTGACTTGACTCCTAAGGGCTCTAGTTAAAGCACCATAGAGCTGTGGTATTAAATTAACCAATTAAGCTGTTAAATTAAATTAGGCAAAACCGACACCCTGAGGCTATGACAATGTCAATGCAGTACTGTAGCAGGGCAGCCAGTGCACTCCCTGCAGTGGCCCTGTGAGAGCGTCGCAGCCCAGTGGGACCGGCGCAGCTCTGTGGGAGCGCTACTGCCCTGTGGGACTGGCTCAGCTCTGTGGGAGCGCTGAAGCCTGGTGGGACCGGCGCAGCCCTGTGAGAGCGTCGCAGCCCAGTGGGACTGGCTCAGCTCTGTGGGAGCGCTGAAGCCTGGTGGGACCGGCGCAGCTCTGTGAGAGCGCTACTGCCCTGTGGGACTGGCTCAGCTCTGTGGGAGCGCTGAAGCCTGGTGGGACCGGCGCAGCTCTGTGGGAGCGCTACTGCCCTGTGGGACCGGCGCAGCTCTGTGGGAGCGCTACTGCCCTGTGGGACTGGCACAGCTCTGTGGGAGCGCTGAAGCCAGGTGGGACCGGCGCAGCTCTGTGGCAGCGCTACTGCCCTGTGGGAACGGCGCAGCTCTGTGGGAGCGCTACTGCCCTGTGGGACTGGCTCAGCTCTGTGGGAGCGCTGAAGCCTGGTGGGACCGGCGCAGCTCTGTGGGAGCGCTACTGCCCTGTGGGACTGGCACAGCTCTGTGGGAGCACTGCAGCCTTTCCCCTACTTGTCACTGGACCAGCACACCTTGGACTTTAAGCTATTGGGACAGGGGTTTCTCAACCAGGTTCACCTAACCCCTATATCTGATTTATATGTTAAGGACACTGTAACAATGCATAATGACATTATGTATAAGTAAGCATGCATTTACTAAGTAATTGCTATATAAACACACAGTAATTAGAGACACTTAATGCAAAGTATTACCGAATGAATGAATACGTTTTGCACTTAGTGCACATTATTAACGCAACAAGTATGACTTCCCCATAGTCCTTGCAGCTCAGCCCAGCATGTGAACAACCAGACACAGCTCTCTGACTCTCTATCTCACTATCATTCTGACAGGCAGTCAATGACCCTTCTTTGTCTCACGGAAATGTAAAAAAAACCCTATTCAATAGGAGGGAGGAAAGGGTATTCATTAAAAGAGTTTCACAAAAGCGCCTTTCTGAATCTGCCATAGAATTATTCTTTTACAATACGGAGTTCCATACAAGCCTGCTATTTTTGAAACACAGGTAGGCTGTGATTATTTCATCAGTGGTAATTGCCTCTCTTTGTGCTCAGTTGTTTTTTATGGCCACCTTCACTCCTGCAACCACGCCATCTTTAATCTGACGGTGAGTCATTAAAAGGGTTGTTGTTTTTATTTTGTATGTACTTATGCAAAAAAAAAAAAAGTAATTTCTGTGCTTTTTTGTGAAATAAGCTTTAATAACAAAACAGAGATGTATGCCTTGGTATTGCACGATGCAACACACAACATTAGGAATACAGGCAAAAACAGTGAATTAGTTTATTCTTGAGTTTGAAGAGAAGCTGCTGGCCCTTTGTTGCTGTATATGCTTAGTTACCTGTTGCTTAGTTAATAATGCTACACATTGGACGTGCATTCAATCATTCAAAAGAGGATTAGGGTTAGGATAGTACAGCTGGAGCCCACATCTCAGCAGTTCTACGTTTTACTATGAGCTCATTTAGACACATGTCAGTTTTAAAGATCTAACCAGTGCTGGATAATTCAGCCTTTAATTCTTCCCTGTTAGACCCTGCTGGTGTTTCCTCCCAGTGTGAATTCTTAATATTTCTCAATGCAATGAAAATACAGAAGAATATAGCAAGGGGTTTTAGGGCAGCTGTATTAATGTCAGCTGTTAATAGATCCCTAAAATAAGTCAACGGTTTAGGTTAAAAAAAATATATAAAAAAAACAAAAACTGTTACTTATATATAAGGTTATCCTTGGATTTTGTTTTTAGATAAGAAGTTTGTAACTGATGTGTTTTTCTCAGAGACAGGAAGTTAAATGCAACTTCAAAGAGAAGAGATATGTGTGGCAGATCTTCTTTGTTTTCTGATAGAAATAACAGGGCATTCAGTAAAAATGCTCTCACTTCTCCTAGGGCTCTTTTTCTGTTGCCAGAGCAGTAACAGAGGATTAGACAGCCTTGCATTTATATCTTAGAGAAAGTACAGCACTTAGCACTTTTCAAATCTGACTGTATTAAACAAACAACAACATCTGAAACTGTGTATTTTGGCACAAAACTGGTAACTGAGCCAGCTAAACTGAGTTTCAGGAGAAAACCCTGTCACAAAGATTTAGTCATCTAAACTGAGTTTCAGGAGAAAACCCATCACAAAGATCTAGTCATCTAAACTGAGTTTCAGAAGAAAACCCTGTCACAAAGATCTAGTCAGCTAAACTGAGTTTCAGAAGAAAACCCATCACAAAGATCTAGTCATCTAAACTGAGTTTCAGGAGAAAACCCATCACAAAGATCTAGTCATCTAAACTGAGTTTCAGGAGAAAACCCATCACAAAGATCTAGTCAGCTAAACTGAGTTTCAGGAGAAAACCCTGTCACAAAGATCTAGTCAGCTAAACTGAGTTTCAGAAGAAAACCCATCACAAAGATCTAGTCATCTAAACTGAGTTTCAGGAGAAAACCCTGTCACAAAGATCTAGTCAGCTAAACTGAGTTTCAGGAGAAAAACCCATCACAAAGATCTAGTCAGCTAAACTGAGTTTCAGAAGAAAACCCATCACAAAGATCTAGTCATCTAAACTGAGTTTCAGGAGAAAACCCATCACAAATATCTAGTCATCTAAACTGAGTTTCAGGAGAAAAACCCATCACAAAGATCTAGTCAGCTAAACTGAGTTTCATCAGCTAAACTGAGTTTCAGAAGAAAACCCATCACAAAGATCTAGTCATCTAAACTGAGTTTCAGAAGAAAACCCATCACAAAGATCTAGTCATCTAAACTGAGTTTCAGGAGAAAACCCATCACAAAGATCTAGTCATCTAAACTGAGTTTCAGGAGAAAACCCTGTCACAAAGATCTAGTCATCTAAACTGAGTTTCAGGAGAAAACCCATCACAAAAGATCTAGTCATCTAAACTGAGTTTCAGAAGAAAACCCTGTCACAAAGATCTAGTCATCTAAACTGAGTTTCAGAAGAAAACCCTGTCACAAAGATCTAGTCATCTAAACTGAGTTTCAGAAGAAAACCCATCACAAAGTTCTAGTCATCTAAACTGAGTTTCAGGAGAAAACCCATCACAAAGATCAGAAGAAAACCCATAGTCAGTCTAAACTGAGTTTCAGGAGGAAACCCTGTCACAAAGATCTAGTCATCTAAACTGAGTTTCAGAAGAAAACCCATCACAAAGATCTAGTCATCTAAACTGAGTTTCAGAAGAAAACCCTGTCACAAAGATCTAGTCATCTAAACTGAGTTTCAGGAGAAAACCCTGTCACAAAGATCTAGTCATCTAAACTGAGTTTCAGAAGAAAACCCATCACAAAGATCTAGTCATCTAAACGGAGTTTCAGGAGAAAACCCTGTCACAAAGATCTAGTCATCTAAACTGAGTTTCAGAAGAAAACCCATCACAAATATCTAGTCATCTAAACTGAGTTTCAGAAGAAAACCCATCACAAAGATCTAGTCATCTAAACTGAGTTTCAGAAGAAAAAACCATTACATTGCAGTATCTGAAAGTGGATGGGTGTTATTTGTAATTATTGCACAGCAATCTGAAAGATTCTGCTTATTTAAGACAGATGTTCAATACAAAGAACCAGCCAGAGGTATCATAATATCGTGTACAATCCTACTATTGTGCTAATTATATTTTACTAGTGCTGTATAGTATTTCGAGAAAGTGACAGCTGAAAAAAAACTTCTGCGCCTTGCTTTTGAAATGCTGTCATTATCTTTCTAGTGCCGTCTTGTATCTTTCTTTCAAAGGCGACACCTAATCGCAGGGTTGGCTAAGCCTGTTCTAACATCAGTGCTTTTACAAAATTGCATTTCAGTTATTGCTGTGATACCGTTTCATTGCTGAAAATGTCATTTTGTAAGAGCAAGCTAATCTTAGTCTTGTACAACCACTACTCTAACAAATCTGCCCATGTTCCTTCAATACTTTCACATGTCGTTTCATTTTAGATACAAGGGACAGCTCAACCATGTGTACCACTCTTGCTTTTACAGAATTGCACTGTGCACTACACTGTGATTGCTGCTCAGCTATGGTAATTGCTGTAAATGACAGTATCATAGCGTGCCAGTTAACTACATTTTTGGGGGGCAAATTATTAAACAATTCAAAAGCTGTTATTGATTAAGCACATGTGTGTAATAGCTGAAAGGTCTGTGTGCATGTTCAACCTGTACACGGGTCAAAGGAGGGAACACTGCCACATGCTACCTTCACCATCCCTACATACAAACACTGTGTTCTTTAGCATTTGACAAAAAGTAAATGGAGTAGGTATAGAACACCAGGCAACTTTCTGGCAACTTCTAAGCAACTCATTGTTGGTGACATTTTCAAGCAATTTTAAATAAGTATCTCAAAGCAAGATTGTTTAAATACTGTGGTTTGAACTTTCCACATGATGAAAATTGCTGTAGAAATGTCCCCTGAAACAAGTTGCTTCATAAGCAGCCCAAATGTTGAGAACCAGCAGCAACTAGAGGGTCAACAAACACTCTTTAACCACTCCCTCATGGAGGAGTTGGACTGTTTGAAACATGGAAATCAGGACAATTGACTCCCAAATAGACATTAGACAAGGGTAACACAGTATTTCCACTCATAATAAACTGCTCTGCCACATGGCCTGATAATCACAGCGGGGTAACAGTCAGGAACACTCTCTCTCTGCCTCCAGGCAATTGCCATCATGCTGTACTGTCCCTTTATTTAATTACTCTTGTATCGACGATCATAGACAATTACTCGGCTGCTGCTGTTCACTTCAACAGTTCAATTTGAAATTGTTTCAATGGGCAAATGGGAAAATAACCTTAAACAATCCTTTTGTTTTCTTTATCACTAATGGGATACAGTATGCTGCAACTATTTATTTATTTTTCACATATCATTTGCTAAATATAAAAGCAAATCCCTGAAGATTACTCCCGAATGGTCTCTCTCCTGTAAAATGATGGCATCTTTTTATGGTGTACTTGTAAAGAATGTAACTCTCCAAAAACAAAAGAATCCTGCAACTGCAACACAGCCAGTGTTCCTTTGTTTAGAAAGCAAAGTTTTATCCTGTGTGGTTCCATTGCTCGTACTGATCTGCATAGCCCTTGTGGTCTATCTGATCTTGTCCAAACATCCTGATCCCATTTAGTCTGGATAATAGAAGAGTTACTTAATAGAAGCTAACAGAGACTATAACAGTGTTCAATACACCCCCTAGTGCTACATCTGAAGGTACCACTTTACATTGTGTCTCTAATTACTGTGTATTTACATAGTATTTACATAGTAAATACATGTGTACTTGCACATAATTACAACGTTACAATGTACTTAAGGTGTAAATCTTTTTGTATGATATAAATGCACAATTGTATCAGAAAAGGGTTAGGGTTAGGGTTAGAGATAGGGTTAAGGTTAGGATTAGGGTTATATCATGCAAATAAATGACATATTAAATACATTGTAACTATACATAATCACATGTATGTATGAAGTAAGTGTTACCAATCTGAAATACTCAAGTGGGTTAGAATTGTGTCCCTGAGTTTTTGCTCCTAGACTGCACCTAACTCGTTGATAAGAGTGAGAGACTTCCCTTTGATCCTTGGACCCCTTCATTTGCATTCTGTATATCTGCGGACAATGAGAGTCGCTCGCTGCGTTGCTCTTTAGTTTTGTTTTTTTTGTAAGTTAATTTTGGTTTCAATTAAGGTCGAGGAATAATATTGATTTCTGGTGTCCTCTGTCTGCTGATACTGTACATAGAGAGTCCCCTGAGAAACTCCTTCTTTTGCATCCGAGCGTGAATGGCAGCTGGTAGATTGGTTGACATAATCTTCTGTTGTGTGGTGGAGAATAAGTAACTCCTCCTGTAGGTGTCAGAGTAGTGGCATGCTCTGCAGTAAAGGAGAAGGGCATGTGCAGTTAATACCAAGGTTGAGTTTTAAGCTCCCAGACAAGGGTTGCTGGGTTCTTTGTATGTGTTGGCCCTCGGAGTGACATTGCACAGGCGAGTTGCTCTGCTACATACCCTGAACCATCCTCCTCATTCACTACATACTGTAAAGCTGGCATTAAGGGTCAACCCCAAGGTGGAATAAGGTAGTATTTGGTATCAGAACCATTGTCCCCAGACAATTTATAAACAACAAAGGCCCAGTGATCCCATTTCACTGAGAACGTGGCTATTACTGATAAGCTGGAGATGGTTATTTATTACGTTCTACACAGGGTATGCTGGAGATGGTTATTTATTACATTCTATGCAGGGTATGCTGGAGATGGTTATTTATTACATTCTACGCAGGGTATGCTGGAGATGGTTATTTATTACATTCTACGCAGGGTATGCTGGAGATGGTTATTTATTACATTCTACGCAGGGTATGCTGGAGATGGTTATTTATTACATTCTACACAGGGTATGCTGGAGATGGTTATTTATTACGTTCTACACAGGGTATGCTGGAGATGGTTATTTATTACATTCTACACAGGGTATGCTGGAGATGGTTATTTATTACATTCTACACAGGGTATGCTGGAGATGGTTATTTATTACATTCTACACAGGGTATGCTGGAGATGGTTATTTATTACATTCTACGCAGGGTATGCTGGAGATGGTTATTTATTACATTCTACGCAGGGTATGCTGGAGATGGTTATTTATTACATTCTACACAGGGTATGCTGGAGATGGTTATTTATTACATTCTACACATGGTATGTTTTTCATTGGGGGGGCTATTTATTACTGTAAAATATAACTGAAATACTGGTATATTTAAACTTGTTTTATATTTAAACTTGTTTTCCTCGAATTACAGTACTGTAGTAAAGTAATAGGCATGTAAATAGTCTTCCAAAACGTGTCTGCTGGGTCAGAAATCTACATTTTATCTGTCAGCAATTTGAAAACACTGGATTAAATATTAGTCTGGAGCACATATTAAACCCATGGGTTGGTGTGGGATAACCACACTAAAGATGAGACCTGCTGCAGCAATTCTTTTACACCGCAGACTGCTTTTGTTTGACTGCTTTCCATCTGCTATGAGGGTTTGAGTCATTTGTGGATTGCTGATTGAAAATAAAAAAAATAAAACCTGAAGAATGGAAGTCAGGGAGAGAGAGAGAGAGAGAGAGAGAGAGAGAGAGAGAGAGAGAGAGAGAGAGAGAGAGAGAGAGAGAGAGAGAGAGAGAGGGCATCTAGAAGTACTCAAGAGTTCATTTTGGGAACCAGCGGCTAGCAGCAAAAGAGCTGAGGGTCTAAAATGGATTGTTTTTGAGTTCTGTATTATCATTTCTAAAAAAACTGTTGTTCAATTTGGTAATAAATAAAACATTTTAATGACCCCCATGGATAGCAGTGTGAGTGTAATTAGACGCCACTGTGACGCCTACTTTGCCAATGCATCACCAGTGCTGGCTTTGTTATTTATTAATGCACAAACAGTTGCTGCTTTGGCTACAGACTGTTATAAGTCTTTCATTGTGTGTGATGAGAATGCAAATTAGTTAGTGTACTTACCCAAAGGCATTCAATGGCAATACAATATGCAAAGGGTAAACCCATTATGAGGCATGGCTAGTTTATTTTGCACATGTTTTAACGTCTTTGATATTTCATGAAATACATTCCAATATATTCTTAGACTGCCTATGGAGTTGTTTGGGTGTGATTTATGAGTCTAATGACAAACAGTTTGTGATAATGAAGGTTCCACTTGTGAAACTAACCTTTCTGAAATGGAAATTCCCAGCCCCTGCTATTCCGATTCCAAGCTGCTGACACAGGCAGGACCGGAGGGTTCTCCAGACACATTCTGTTATATGAACAGGGAAACACAGGGATTTTCTTAAAGCATTTTTTGTAGAATTAAACTTTTTTGACAGTGACATTCAGTACATCTTCAGCAATGACTTGAAGATAAATACAATTTGGTATACTCTTAACAGCTGTGCTAAAGAATGTCCTAACCAGCTGTTATCACAGTGGACTAAGAGCTTCTCATGATGTGTGTGGAATGATTAGGAATGTCCTAACCAAGTTTCATCCCAGTGGAATATGGGCTTCTCATGCTGTGTGTGTAGCGACTCTTGATTGCTCAAGCTACAGCATTCTTGTGTTTCAACACACTTTCTAACAATAGATAAAGTGCTTGGTTCTTCAACAAGAGACAAGCCAGACACCTCACTGAGCTGCAAGTCACTGACTTCTAAAGTGCATGTGTTAGATGAGAACGTGATATTAAAAGAACAGGTTTTATTTTCAGACCCAAAGGTGTTTATTTATTTATTTAAAATAAATGTGTTTGTATGTGTGCCCTTGGGATTGATTTTTTTTTCTCTCAGTGGAAACAGCTCAGACAATAGGAAGGGGTAATGGATGGGGTTACTGTGCAAATCAACTCAGAGTACCCACATTAGTTCTTCTTTGCTAGGTTTCAGGTCGTTAATCGCTCCTATTGCAATCAAAGGAACTGTTTAGCCCACACTTTGTCCTTGCAGTTTGGTTCGATGATCCTGCATTTCCTATAAAAGTAATTTTAATAAGAAAAAAAAGCTGTTATATTCGAATGGATAAAATAATACACGTCTGGCCATATGGGAAGTTAAGCTTTTAACAGGCTTTGCTGAATTCACTTTAAACTAGCTAGGTCTTTGTTTGAAAAAAACCTAATTGAATTGATGAATATCCTTTAATTCTGTTAGCGCATTATATTGGATGGCATGAATAGCTAGGTAATAATTGGGTAATTACCCATGCTTCCTGCTCACATTTAGTTGGCTGATGTATTTATATTGTAACACCATGGCAAAAATTAGTTCCATATAATTCTACACTTATTTCACCAGTATTGTAGTTACCATATAAGAGCTAACAGTAACCCAGTCATTAACTTGTTATTACATAGGTATGTATGTGCCGCCAAAATATGTACCCGTCTTCTGAAGTTGTTTTGAATTAGTTATCACTATTCTTCTACATATCTACAGTATTTTACCATGGTAAAGATATGTCATCATAAACATATGTGTAATTTCCCGGTAACACTCTACATTAAGTGTTTCTAATTATCTGCAAGCTAATTTATGGGCAGGGGTACCTTGAAAGGTGAGGCCAAAGACCAAAAAATGAGTATAAAATATGCATAATGTAGTAGTGAGTGTAGTTTTAATGATATGTCTATTTCCTGAGTTTCCTGACTGAAATGCAGTTCTGCTGTACTCGAAAAGTGGTGAGCAAATAAACAAAAAGCAATTTAAACATGAATTTCTCTTTTGTGCCTGCTTCTCAAGTGCAAACATACCAGCATAGTTAATCATCAACCCTGCATTAAAGATAGCTCTCCTCTGTCCTGATATACAGTCATGCATGCTGCTTGTAAACAAAGCCTACTCACAGGGCTCGGGTGCAGCTGAAAATTCATCTGCCTGCGGATCCTCACACAAACTCACAACAAGCATGTCCCTTTGAGAACGCTAAGCAGCGTCTATGAATTAATAATGCTCCAGTCATTAAGCTTGTTTTGTGTGTTTTGACAGGTTGATACCCCCGTGTCTGCAATGTTTTCAGAGTTGTGAAGCTTTGGGGCACGCGGAAGGTGGCAGTGATATTAACAGTCAACACAGGCCCGCATCCCAGCAACAGTGTGACCTTTCACCCTGCAGGCAGGCTTTTGTTTTAAAAACTTTGTTCTGATAACTTAGCAAGCCCTGTGACTTTTGAAAAATTGAAATGTGTATGTTAGAGTAACACAGTGGTGTATTCTATGGATTCAGCATTGTGTTAGAGTAACACAGTGGTTACTTTCATTGCCAAGTCTAATTGGTCTAATTGGTCTAATGTTTATTTTATTTTGGACGGCGCCAACACAACGCAATAAATTACTCTGTTTTCCACTTCAAAAAATAAAACAGTACAATTTAACAATTTTACTATTTTATGACCAGAAACAAAAAAAGAAGGCTGAAAGCTGGGTAACCCTAGCTGTGGTGTTTTTAGTTTTTTCTTGCTGTAATGGGGAAGTTGCTGATTGAGAACACAGCTACCAGAGCCCTGTAAAGTGGTTGAGTTTGCCTCCTGTTCTTTCATCTGTCAGAGATGAGCTGTCCAGACCCAGAGACCCAATCCACCCACAAGAAAAGAATTCTGAGAGATATTATACAGCCAGAGTCGCGGTTCATAGCAGCACTGTGAAGCTGCTGAATGCCTTCTCCCTAAGGTATTGCAGTGTTTCAGGATTATAGCAGCAGAGGGGTTAGGCTGGAAGAGTTCACTGAATCCTCTGAAAAGGTCAGGGGGTACATATTGTATCCTCAACAAGCCACAGAGCCGTCTGAATCCAGTTCACCACAGAAAGGTCTTTGGGGTGGCCTGTTTAAGGTTTGTTTTGTATTATTCTCTATTTCTGTTTCTGCGTAGAACATCAATTCCCAGGTTACTAACTAACATCCCTTTTAAACTAACTCTAAGAAGTCTCTAAAAGCTGAAATTATGAAGTGTTGTTGAGTTTTTTAATGACCACTTAAGTTAACAACAGCAATTTCTGTCCCTTCTTTTATTGTATCAATTGTACGTTTGTAAAAATGCATTTGTGGGGGGGAAGTTATTGGCTTATTGGCGTGTATGTGGACTAGCGACTGGAGCTGGTTGTGCTGTGCAGTGTGTTACAATCGAGCAGCAAACAAGCAGTGCTCAGAGCCATTAGGATCCTAATGCCATTGCCAATGAATCCTCTAATAGCCTCCAGTTCCGAGCAGCTGCAAGGCAAATTGCTTCCGCAAAAAGATGAATGAGATCTCTTATCTGTTCTCTGTGTGTGGGGGGGGTGAGCCAAATCAACACAGAGCACAGCGACTGATTGTCTGAGGGCTTAAACTTGCTGCCACATGTTGCAAACCAGCACATCAAATAATAATAATAATAATAATAATAATAATAATAATAATAATAATAATAGATTTAAAAAAAAAAAAAAAGTAACTGAAAAATTGATTGATTAATTTATTTTTACCCGGTTTCCCTTGAACAATTAAGCTCAATTTGATAAGAAGCTGTTTTTTGTTACTGTGTCTGTTTTCAATAGTCAATAATCCTATCCTTTATTCTACTTCTCCTTGTATGCTAACGGATGAAGATGTCGTTTTTTGGTTAGATGTTGCAGTATTCCTTCATTCTGCAGTCATGCCTTGCTCTCGGACAGGCTGTGGAAAGCAGGTGGTTCCAGTGTGTCCTGTGTGCACTGAACCAACATGAAGGCTTATCATGGGCTTGTGACTCTGCTGCAATCCTTCTATCTGCTGTCTCATACACAAAAGATGGATCTCCTTCTTTAACAATGCAGGCGGCTTCTCTCTTTTCTTTAAAAAGCTTTACAATTCCATGTGAAAATCAAGTTCCTGCATTGCCATACGCCATAATTGATGTCCCTGTACTGTACACACAATGAATCTGCCTTCACATGTATGGATTAATCTATTATTCAATTCAGCACTGGAAAGTGCCATTATATTACACAGAGCTGGTCATAACTAAGAGATTACAGCAGTTACATTGTTAGTGAACCTTCATTGCCCTTTGATAACATTCTCAATGTTTACTATAAATTACAATGTCCATCTTTCTCAAAATATTTTATTTTTAGCTAAACCTCATTGACTACAGTTTATGTACTAGGTGAATACAAATGTGTTATGGATAGGGTAACACAGACAGGTGCTTCCATCAGAGACATGCTGTGCAGATGTGTGCACTGAACCATGAAGGCTTGTCGTGGGCTAGGGATTCACCTGCTCATCTGGTATCTGCTGTCACTTTTTATTCAGAACACCTCAAAATATAGCCTGCATAAGCACAGTCTAGCAGTGCAGCAGTGCTCTGCTACTCGATGAATACAGTCTAGCAGTGCAACAGTGCTCTGCTACTCAATGAGCACAGCCTAGCAGTGTAGCAGTGCTCGGCTTCTCAATGAACACAGCCTAGCAGTGTAGCAGTGCTCGGCTTCTCAAAGAACACAGCCTAGCAGTGCAGCTGTGCTCTGTTGCTCAATGAACACAGCCTAGCAGTGTAGCAGTGCTCGGCTTCTCAATGAATACAGCCTAGCAGTGCAGCTGTGCTCTGTTGCTCAATGAACACAGCCTAGCTGTGTAGCAGTGCTCGGCTTCTCAATGAACACAGCCTAGCAGTGCAGCTGTGCTCGGCTTCTCAATGAACACAGTCTAGCAGTACAGCAGTGCTATGCTACTCAATGAATACAGCCTAGCAATGCAACAGTGCTCTGCTACTCAATGAACACAGCATAGCAGTGCAGCTGTGCTCGGCTTCTCAATGAACACAGTCTAGCAGTACAGAAGTGCTCTGCTACTCAATGAACACAGCCTAGCAGTGCAGCTGTGCTCGGCTTCTCAAATGAGTTTTTTAGCTTTTCTGGCTCTGTATGTTCAGGTATATCACCAGATACAACCGTGTCCCTGTAGTAGGGCTGGGGCCATGCACATCAGGAGGGGGCTTCTGTGGTTGTTTATTGTAATGTGAGTTTTGTGATGGTATAAATAAATAATAGTGGGATTACCAGCTGCAAGCTCCTAATCAGCAGGGGGGCGTGGTGCAGCAGATCGCCAGGAATAAAAGGGTCCTGATTACTGCTGTAAGCCATAGGGGTCAGAGCGCTGCTGCTGCCCAAACATCAGTCCATCTGTGCTGCTAAAACCACTGGTTTCAGGAAACAAAACGAACAGCGCTAACAGAGATTGAGCCTATATCCGAGGTTGGAGTTGGGTGAACTGCCCGAGCAACGGGGAGTTAGTTTCGGTATACTAGATCCTACCCTGTATAGCAGTCAGTTGTGGAAGCTGGACCTCCCTTCTATTAGCGGAGTAGCACACAGCATTTTTCATGGCAACTTTATTTTGATCGTTTTTTATTTTTGTACGCTGGCCGTCTGTCCGTCCATCCGTCAATCCGTTCCCCCCGCCCCCCACACACACAGATTCCCCCCATTGCCAGTAGCATCACGTGGGGGGAATGTGTGTGTGTAAATAAACCTGCGCGCCTGCGGGGCATGTCAATCCCAACCTTCTGTCTCTATCTCCTGTCACTCTAGCAGTGAGCATGCATCCAGAGAATTCGCTCAGTCATTCATTTGCATGTACTCCTTACATCACAGGTAGCAATATCCCTGTTACAGCTCTGTTTGTTTTGGATAACACCAGACCCTATGCATGTAATAGGCTGTATAGTCATGCCTCGAGGTCCTGTAAAGCACTTCACACATGCTTTTTATCTGTATAAGAAATCCATTATGTTTTGAACTGAAAACAAGTCTCTGTCTGGCTGGTATCTTTAAGGGTTCTTTTTGTTTGCAGCAGTATAGCTGGAATATAACACAATAAGCCATAAACAAGCTTTCATTGGTAAATCTATAATCCAATTCACTGCTTATTTATTTCGAGGAGCTTGCTGCAAAGCGCCGATTGAGGAGCTTGTTGCAAAGCACCAGTCCTAAAAGACTTTTAGTATATTGTAACTGCATAATCACATTGTAATGTATTTACTATGTAACTACTATACAACTGTGTTCTACTTTCAAGTCCATAATTACCATGTGAACTGTGCAACAGGCTAATGTTTGCATGTCAGTTTTTACAAACTCATCATAAATAAACTGAAATGTTAACTAAACCTTTCTTATGATTATGTGAAAGATTCAGGCAAGGTTAGCTTGGTTTATGTATTTGGCCCACTCATGGTGTTTGTTCCAACACTAACTTGTTTAATTGAACTTGTTAAACGTACATTCAGACCCTGAAGTAGTTGATTATCCCCAGTCTAAGGTACCTGATTACTACACGAATCCAAAAAGCTTTTTGTTACAGAGTATTCTCTTTTAATCATTCAGTTAAACATGCTACCAACAGGCAGATTTGTATTTTGCACCCCCAATGAAGGTAGGAAGCAGTAGGAAGCCAGTATTCTCCATGAATCATTTATAAACATTGCTTGGCAGTTAGAAAATATTTACTTTTGCACTGCACATGGAATGGGGTGTATTGTACAGAACATAAGCAGCAACACTGCATATAAAAATCTGATGTATACAAAAAGAGTTAAACTAGGCATAATTAGGTCTTGCTGGTCCCAAGTTGGCAAAAAAACCTGCTGAATACTAACTAACTTTATACTGTATACTAACTAACTTCATACTGAATACTAACTAACTTTATACTGAATACTAACTAACTTTATACTGAATACTAGCTAACTTTATACTGTATACTAACTAACTTTATACTGTATACTAACAACTTTATACTGTATACTAGCTAACTTTATACTGTATATTAACTAACTTCATACTGAATACTAACTTTATACTGAATACTAACTAACTTTATACTGTATACTAGCTAACTTTATACTGTATATTAACTAACTTTATACTGTATACTAACAACGTTATACTGTATACTAGCTAACTTTATACTGTATACTAACTGACTTCATACTGAATACTAACTAACTTTATACTGAATACTAACTAACTTTATACTGTATACTAGCTAACTTTATACTGTATACTAACAACTTTATACTGTATACTAGCTAACTTTATACTGTATACTAGCTAACTTTATACTGTATATTAACTAACTTCATACTGAATACTAACTAACTTTATACTGAATACTAACTAACTTTATACTGTATACTAACAACTTTATACTATATACTAGATAACTTTATACTGTATACTAACTAACTTCATACTGAATACTAAATTTATACTGAATACTAACTAACTTTATACTGTATACTAGCTAACTTTATACTGTATATTAACTAACTTCATACTGAATACTAACTAACTTTATACTGTATACTAGCTAACTTTATACTGTATATTAACTAACTTTATACTGTATACTAACTAACTTTATACTGTATACTAGCTAACTTTATACTGTATACTAGCTAACTTTATACTGTATATTAACTAACTTTATACTGTATACTAGCTAACTTTATACTGAATACTAACTAACTTTATACTGAATACTAACTAACTTTATACTTTATACTAGCTAACTTTATACTGCTAACTTTATACTATACTAACTAACTTTATACTGAATACTAACTAACTTTATACTGTATACTAACTTTTATACTGTATACTAACTAACTTTATACTGTATATTAACTAACTTTATACTGTATACTAACAACTTTATACTGTATACTAGCTAACTTTATACTGTATACTAACTAACTTTATACTGTATATTAACTAACTTTATACTGTATACTAGCTAACTTTATACTGTATATTAACTAACTTCATACTGAATACTAACTAACTTTATACTGAATACTAACTAACTTTATACTGTATACTAGCTAACTTTATACTGTATATTAACTAACTTTATACTGCATACTAGCTAACTTTATACTGTATACTAACTAACTTTATACTGAATACTAATACTTTACTAACTTTATACTGAATACTAACTAACTTTATACTGTATACTAACTAACGTTATACTGTATACTAACTAACTTTATACTGAATACTAACTAACTTTATACTGTATACTAACTAACTTTATACTGTATACTAACTAACTTTATACTGAATACTAACTTTATACTGAATACTAACTAACTTTATACTGTATACTAGCTAACTTTATACTGTATACTAACTAACTTTATACTGTATACTAGCTAACTTTATACTGTATACTAACTAACTTTATACTGTATACTAGCTAACTTTATACTGTATATTAACTAACTTTATACTGTATACTAGCTAACTTTATACTGTATATTAACTAACTTTATACTGAATACTAACTAACTTTATACTGTATACTAGCTAACTTTATACTGTATATTAACTAACTTCATACTGTATACTAACTAACTTTATACTGAATACTAACTAACTTTATACTGTATACTAACTAACTTTATACTGTATACTAACTAACTTTATACTGTATACTAACTAACTTTATACTGTATACTAACTAACTTTATACTGTATACTAACTAACTTTATACTAACTATATACTACTACTAACTTTATACTGAATACTAACTAACTTTATACTGTATACTAACTAACTTTATACTGTATACTAACTAACTTTATACTGAATACTAACTAACTTTATACTGATACTAACTAACTTTATACTGAATACTAACTAACTTTATACTGAATACTAACTAACTTTATACTGTATACTAACTAACTTTATACTGAATACTAACTAACTTTATACTGAATACTAGCTAACTTTATACTGTATACTAACTAACTTTATACTGAACTACTAACTTTATACTGAATACTAACTAACTTTATACTGAATACTAGCTAACTTTACTGTACTGTATACTAATACTAACTAACTTTATACTGTATACTAACTAACTTTATACTGTATACTAGCTAACTTTATACTGTATACTAACTAACTTTATACTGTATACTAGCTAACTTTATACTGTATACTAACTAACTTTATACTGTATACTAACTAACTTTATACTGTATACTAGCTAACTTTATACTGTATACTAACTAACTTCATACTGAATACTAACTATACTGAATACTAACTAACTTTATACTTTATACTAGTATACTAACTTTTATACTGTATACTAACTAACTTTATACTGTATACTAGCTAACTTTATACTGTATACTAACTGACTTCATACTGAATACTAACTAACTTTATACTGAATACTAACTAACTTTATACTGTATACTAGCTAACTTTATACTGTATATTAACTAACTTTATACTGTATACTAACAACGTTATACTGTATACTAGCTAACTTTATACTGTATATTAACTAACTTCATACTGAATACTAACTTTATACTGAATACTAACTAACTTTATACTGTATACTAGCTAACTTTATACTGTATACTAACAACTTTATACTGTATACTAGCTAACTTTATACTGTATACTAGCTAACTTTATACTGTATATTAACTAACTTCATACTGAATACTAACTTTATACTGAATACTAACTAACTATATCAATGCTGCATGGTCTAAATAGATTCCTTCATCGATGCAAGCTAGAAACAAAAGTAAATGCATAAAAACTTTTTTTTTTTTTTTTTTTTTTTTTTTTTTTTTATACTGATCAAGTATAATGTAAAAGGCTGTCAAGTTGTAATAGGGTGTATGCGTGTGTGTGGGGGGGGGGGGGGTTGCTACGGAAGGGCCTGTGAAATCCAATTATTTGGGTTAACAAGCTGATATTCGAGAGCCGTATCTCACTGCTGCTCCATGGTTCATTTGTCTAGCTGCCAGTAATCAAAGCAGGGGTTCATGTGCACACTTTAACAGAATTGTAATTGCTTTTAGAAATAAAGCTGACGTGGAACAACAGTCTATGGTATGTATGGTTACAACCAGGTCATATCCGACCCCTGAAGTCAGTTTGATCCATGAACCCCAAACCTGAAATAGGTTATAGTTTATAGTACGTGTGTACCGGATTATAAAACAAATACAGACCTACTTCAACCAGCAGGGGTTGCTGTTCAAGATAAGATGTACAATGTTACAGTTAATCGTCTATGGAATGCATGTATCATATTATAATACCCCATGAAAGAATCCACAATCTATGCAAATGGCATCTACTTGACACCAATGCATGGGTTTAGGACAGTGTGACAGCTCATTCTTCCTGTTCGGCCAACCCACTGATGATCAAAAATGAATTAAGAATGCGGTAAAAAATAAAACAAACAAACAAACACAGACTCTATTGCATGACTTTTCTTGGGAGATGAGCAAACGACTGAGAAGAATTTGTAAAAAGAAAATCTGTTGTTTCACCGATGATATACTGTACCAGGGTAAAAATGACACTTCAAATCCGTTGTTTCACAGATGATATGCTTTACCAGGGTAAAAATGACACTTTCACCCCATGGATTTCATTTCCCTCCTGGATTTGATATACTGTAGCCCTGAGATACAAACAATCAAATAGTGCATAAACAGGAAACTTAATCAAAACTCAAGCTCTCCTTGTGAAGGCTAGATGACCATTGATCATCACATTTATAGTCCTAGTAAGTCCTAATAAACTGGTTCATGGGGACTGTACTATATCCTGTGAAGCAAGAACAGTCATGCAACTGTTGTAAATCAGAGACCAAAAGCCTCTTCAATGAATTCAAATGAAGATAAAATACGAGCTATAAATTAGCCTTTTAATTAAATCTACTTAGATGTTTTATATTACCAGGAATGATACTTCGAAATGCAATAAATTATCTTTGAGACGCTTGCATGATATTGATTTCCGCAGCCACAGACCCTAAACATGCATCTAATTAATTATTTATTGTCCTCTTCCCAGTTGTATAAAACAAATAACTGGATTTCATTAAAAGACTCGGTGTTGATCACCTGTGATGTATTGGTTGAACAGACTTCCCAGTAAGTTTGAGGTACCTGAATGTAAAAATATTTAGGGAAATCAACTATTGCTAAAGAAGTTGAAATTAATGGTTGAAGTTAAGGGTTGAAGTTAAAGGTTGAAGTTAAGGGTTGAAGTTAAAGGTTGAAGTTAAAGGTTGAAATTAAGGGTTGATGTTTCATCTTCAGTTTCTACACCATTGCCTAAAGCTCTTACAAAATATGATACTCTACAGGGATGGAAAGAAGATTCCTATTGCGTAGAAGTTTCACCCATTCCAGGTTTTAAAACAATCTCGATTAGCCCTCGTGTATATGTACAGTAACAAGCTCAAGTGTGTCTTCTTAAAGGAATGGATCAAGCTGTGATGCAATGGTACTCTTATTTCAAGCCTGGCTTTATTTTAATGATTGAAAGCAGTGGTGGCCAATCATGGTCCTGGAGGGTCATTCCACACTGTTCTAAATTGTTTAATTGAACCAATTAACCCTTCATCCAGACCCTGAAGCTGTTACTCATGTCATTGTAGCTGTTAAAGCTGGAGTGGAATGGACCTCCAGGACTGTGATCGTAATACTGCCACCCTGAATGTCATATTGGTTCTGACCTTACTTTTTTATAGGATGCAGTTATGCTAAAAAGTCGGTCCATGAAACACCCCTGGGGGAAATCATCAGTAGGATCAATATAGATTCAAACAGCATGGTGGTGTTTAGGTCTGCCACTGCTTAGATTTTTTTAAATAACCCTCTTATGAGTAAATGTACTAAGATGGGCCAGTCGCAGCGCAAACATACCGCAGTTTGCATTTTCATTGCGACAATTCACAAAGTATACATTTTGTCATATGTTCTAAGAGAAAATACATTAACGTAAAGAGCCACAAGATACTAATTTAAATATTTGTTGCGTCTTCTTAGCGAGATCAAAATAACATTGTTTTTGTTAAATGTAAACATCATCTGTACAATGCATACATGCTTTTACTATATATATAAGTTTAATCTCATCAGATTCTATAGTGGGGGCTGCATCTTCACACGCAAAAAGCTTTTCATAATATATTGCATATACAGTATACAGTACAGTAGTAAAATCAAATGAATGCATTGCACACTTTCTTTTTACTTTAGCGTACCGGTAACACAAAATGGATGTACAATGCGAATGCAAGATTATTTTAAATTGAAACTAAATGATTGCAGCATTTTTTTTTAATTTATTTTATTATTATTATTTTTAACTTGACCTATTAGTAGCCTAGACAATTGACACAAAATAGATCCTGGTCCTATGACATGCTCAGAATGAGTTGGGGGGGGTTAGTGGCACACATGTTCCCAACACATTGGGAAGCAAGGCATGTCATAGAAATTTGTTTTCAAGGCTTGTAAGTACACCCTGACCTTAGTGAAAATCCATTGAGCACGAAAAAGCGGACTGGGAAATGCCAGCAATAACTGTGACTGTTTAAAACATGCTTTTAAAAGTTCTTAACAAATTGATGCAGTTGTAAGTGTCGCAACTGTCGGCAGCTTCAGTACATCTCATTATAATATTTGATAACCCTCACTTGCACTATCTCCGACCCCTTTTTTTGCAAATTTATGCAGGAACGCCCATATTTATCTAAGGGTGAACTGCAAAGAAAAAACTGCTGCCGCAAAGCATTCGCAGACATTTCACCCTAGACTTCCAACTCGTTTGCAACTGGTTTGTGACTTTTGCGATAGGTGCAACACTTTAGTAAAATCTACCCCTTAGTCTTCTTCACCCAATTCAATGCTTAACCATTGCTTTCAAATCAGTCTAGGCTGTTTAAAGGTTTGTGCTTCAAACGCTTCCCATTTACAGCAAAAACAAAAACTGTTGCGGTTCAAGCAAGGCCATGTTAAAGTCTTAAAAATGTTGCCTCCTTTGGGATCTGTATTCCACAGGGCAAAGGATGTCATGTTGAAAAAACAACCTCAAAAACAACCTCTTTTTCATTCATGGCTTTATTTATTTACGCTGCTCAGCATCAATCGTGTATTTATTTATTTTTCTCAATTGGCAGGCTCTGGTTGTGTTCCCTGTTCAGCAATTCCAGTAGTCTGCCCCTTTTACAATCTGGGCAACCATCCTAAAGCGTTGCCAAAGGAGGAAAATAAATTGTGAAAGAATTGGACAGAAAGGTCTCCAGAAGATGGGCTCCAAAAGACAGGCCTCACACTGAGTGGTGGATCCTGCTTTCCCCCAAAGATCTGGGCTGCTCTGCTGCTGGGCACATTTTCATCTGCCTTCAACAGCTCTGTGAGTCTCAGCATAACAAGAGCTGGCCCCTACAAGACTTGATCGATCAATATATATTGATAGAGGGATCAACCAGATACAGGCATATTAACAGATTATCAGATAGATAGAACAGATTAACAAAGCTATTGACGATAAAGAAATCTGATAGATCAAAACAACAGTTAACAGTGGAGCTCTGCAGGGGATGGACTGTATGAGCGAGTCTGTAAACAGTTCATTAATGAACAGGAAGATTCCTGGTTGGCTGCTCACGGGAGCATCGCTGTCCTTTCCTGTAACTGTAAAGTGATCTATCATGTGCTGAGCTGTTACAGCGCTGCAGTCTGTACTGTACCTGCAGGAGTCCCTGCTGGTGTGGATTCATGAGGCTAAAGGTCTCTCTCTCTGCAGAGGCAGCAAACACTGAGGGCTGCAGAGTCACGATCGCCGGCAATGAATCTTCCCTTAATTATAATGTGAAATAGTAGGCATTTATAGGAGCCTGGGAGTTTTAATCTGTGTGCTTTGCCTTGGCTAACATTAAATTTAGCCTGCTGGAAATCAGCCCTCGATATGTAACGTTTTACAACTGTCCCTTGCTCTTACATTCTCCTCTGTGTCTTTGTTGCCCAATTTACAGAATTTTTATTCCCTGATTATTCACCATTCTGTTTTTGTTTTTTATTTTTTTATTCTATGGTACAGTACAGTGCTAAAGATAGAGCCTTTCTTTTTGCTAGTCCATTGAGTTTTACATTATCAAGGGTTGTCATGCCATTCATTTGGTAGAGACCTACCAACCTACTGGCGTGTGCAATAGGATGTTACCTGCGATTTGTACGCATGACCACTACTCAACACATATACTTTGATTACACAAAATCAAGCCTTACAATCTCTAAATGATTCCTATCCACTTGTGTTTTACTTTGATTCTCAACTCTGCTTGGAGCTTAGAAGTAAAAAAGAGCATCTTTCAAAGATAGGATTTTCATATGGGTTGTAATCATAAAATCTGAACTGTTGATAATGGCCTGCCAGGAGGTAATGATGTATCTACAGACCTGTGAGAATGGGGTGTTGTTCTGTGCTAATGCTCTGTTGAAGGGGCTGACACCAATCAGATCAGATATAGCCTGGGTTGGTACAATTTCTTTTCTTATGTTTTTTTTTTCTGTGTGTGCTCTTGTTTTGTATTGCAATGTGCATCGCTGGTCTTAAATATAAGCCTACAACCTTGTATATTAATGCAAGGATGGTAGCATGAAGCACAAGCTAACTTTCAGGAAACTTTTTTTTTCTGGAATCTTTTCTTAAGCAACTTGTCACAGGCAATATCTTTCCAGCAATGTTCTCTATGTTGAAGAAACTATGTCAAAACAATTATCGTTTGCTCGAAAATGAAAAGGCCATTACCAGAAAAGATTGCATGAAATGTGTCTTGTGCTTTAGGTTAGGGTGGCACTAGTTCCTGGTATACTATTGACAATGATAATGACAATCTATGAATGTCCATGTTATTCCACGGAGAAGCATGCAAATATTGTAAGAATTTATCATATCAAAGTTTAAGAAAAACAACTATTTGCAATTCCCTGTGTTTTGCATTTTTTGGCCAGTAGCTGCTGTCCGTTGTGCTGAAGTATACCAATTCAGTGTTTCAGTGTTTCTTTCTTGTGCTTTTGTATGTATATTTAGCACATGGTCCTTGGCTTTAATAGTCTGGATGCTGTGCTGTGAGAGAGAAGGAAGGAAAGGTCATCTGGTAATATTGGTCCGACTGGCTGGTGATGATAACTTTAGTTTTATTCTATGTACGTTGTTTTTGTGTTTTCCTCTAAAATGAAACTCAAACTGTTCTGCACTATATCTGTTGTGTTGCAGTGTTGTGTTAATTAATATGTTTTTTTTTTTCCTTTCAGGTTTGTGTTAAGAAATTAAACTGAGCTGAAGTATTGAAATAATATAATAATAATAATAATAATAATAATAATAATAATAATAATAATAATAATAATAATAATAATAATAATAATAATAATAAGCATGTCCCATGCTCTTGAAACAAAAACAGCTCACATACCATATCTTTACAGCATCCTGTCAGATTTTCAGAATGGACTCATTAATATAGAACAAAAAAAGAGGCTCTAATGGACTGCTAATTAGCTCAGTAATACCAGTAAGTGTGTTTAATAGGGATGGCAATTTTAAGTGTGCTCAGCAGTGTGTAACTAATGAGCTAACCTGCAGTAATTGGAATCAGTGCAGAAGATCCTTTTGTTTCTTGTTTTGTCTCATTAGGCTGCTAGATAATATGTTTCACCCGAAATGAAGGACAAGACGTTGAACTCCTGTGTTGCAGGGATCCAGTCAAAGAGCAGTCATACAGTACATCTGTTCACTAATAAAGGAGCTACCAAGTAAACATGGTTATATACGTACCCTGTGTAATTCCAGTATAAAGAGTAAACTCTCTATAAATACCACTTTCAGTGTTTGTTTGTATGATGTTTTGCCCCTTTTCCGACTTAATGTTAGCTAACACAAGGAGGGGTTCTGAGTAGATACTAAGTTGTTCTCTATCCATTCTTCAGTTCAGATTTGCAGTACATTTTTAGGCTCTAACTTGATTTCCTCATTCCATTCTCACATGCAACCTTGCAACTCTGCTGTCTCCACCCTCTCTATACTATAGTGATTCCTCCAGGTAAATTAACTGACCAGGGCTATAGAGACAGTGGAAATCCATCGGGGGAGAGGGGCTTATAATACCAAACACACACAGCAAATCTACAGCCAGCAAAGGCAGGCTTACAGGGTTTTTGTACCACCTCTGTATTTTCAAAACAGAGATTCTCCCTAAGAGAAGGCTGTCTCGGACTGAAGATTAAAGGATGTAATAACCAGCTAGATACAGTGGCAGTGCTTCCTCTCTGGGACAGGCATCAGTACAAACATATTGAGACTCTACTCAGGGTAAGGTGGTATTCTCCTGCTCAAAGACAGTAAACACTGGCAGAGCACTCTGTACTTTGTTCATTTGCTCTGCTTATCCTCTCAGTTTAGGGTTCCTCGGAGGATTGTTAAACACTGTTCTGCTGAAGCTAAGCAATGGTTTGTCTCCGAAAGAGAGCAGCTGTGTGAGGAAATTGCCATTTAACTTGTGAGTGTTTTTCTATTGCCCAGGGTCTCTGATCTGTGATGCTTGCCCTTTGACTTTGGGCCATTCTCCTTCTGCCCTGATGTACTCGTCGCTCACAGTACTATGAAATAGATACATGGGCGGTTATAGTTGTGGCCAATATGACAGTAGCCATGTATTTTATTATACTGAATATACTGTATTTAAATCATATCACAATAACAAATTAGTTCATATATCCAGCATATACACCTCTCAGAACAGGGTTATATTTTAAATAAGATGCCACAATTCTTGAATTATAGCTGCTTCTTAGTGTAAGATATGACTGAACTGCACGTAGTTTGACTGTTGGAAATAATAATAGTACCAAGTATAATTCATCTATAGGATAATTGCATAGTGATGCACAGTAGTTGTGGTTCAGATGAATAATTACACAGTTGTCTCAGTCAAGTGTCATATTACTATATGCAGCTTTTTATTCACTCATGGCTTCACCGATCAGAGTAAGCACTATGATTCATACTGCTTCTGTGAAACCAGCCAGGTTATTCTGCATAATATCTTATAATACCTTTGTCTGTCAAATTATATTCAATGCAATTTACATAGGGGATTATAATTGCAAAGAGGCATGCAAATTGCAAATGTGTGACACAGCTATAACAAGGCTATAACTGCTTTCACAAGGCTTTATGTTAGGTACAGTTCTAACCATTCCTGAATCATGTAAGACGTTGAAAAATGATTTGTTGAGTATACTGTTTGTCTTTCTAAACTCAGCACCATTGAGTGTTTAGTTGTTCAGGATGTTCCTGAATCCTGACTCTTCACAGTGTTGCCCAGCAGTGGGGTCTACTGTACAGTATGTGCTTGCTGTCAGTCATGGGACTGAAGGTTAGTGGGGTGGCAGTCTTTGTGTTGGAGTGACTGATAGGGTTATAATTTCTATGCTCCAGGAGTCCAAGGTTATTATTGCTGTATTCTGTCTTCAGAGGCTCCAGTAACCCCTTTCAATTGGGGTTTGAATCATTTCATAGGAAAAGGAGCACGCTTTTCATTTCGAGGTAATGTTGGATTTCAGCATGTAAGAATAAAAGATTGGTGTCAGAATATGGTTTCCAAAAACGCAATCATATAAATGAATGACTACCCCTTGTTATAACCCTTACATTATGTGAGTATTTCATATGCAAAGGTCAGGAATGTACTGTATGATGAACTAATGATTACTTCAGAAGGATTCTGTGAGAAATCAATAATAAATAATATTTTAAAATAATATTTTCATTCACAGGTTATTATGTCTAACTGTTATGAATAATTATAATGAGGAAATCAAATCAAAAACATTTCATTTTTAATGATCAGATTGTGCTTTGTTGTACACGTCTTGTCACTCCCAGAAATAAAAGTTGTTTTTTTCTTAATCACATGCAGTGTTGGAGATAGATGCACTGCACAGTAAATCCAGTACAGTACTTTAAAAGCATGTTGCCTATTTAAAAGGTTTTTATCATGGTAAGCAATAGAAAGTGATCTACTAATAACTTATGTATGGCAGTGGAGACTAATGTAGTATGGAGCACACTAAGATCTAGCTGCAGGTTGGCAGTTCCGCTTTCCTCTTTTCTGACATTGGCATTGCCATATTTGCAAGGAATAACAAAAGCTCTTTCACAACAGGAAGAAAAGATGGGAGTTTCATCATATTTCTGCCAGACTGTATAAGCAAGAAACAAATGTGATTTGGCAGACATCTCCAGACCTATTACTGCAGAAAAAGCTTTTGGAGAGTGGCTTCTCTGATACACTGTGTGTTGAGAGTAAACATGACAATGCAATTCCATGCTCTCAGCTATGCAAGCTATGTTACAGTACAGATATTGACACATCATTTATGCCTGTTCTTATTTAACAATTACCTCTGCTATGCAACTTGAGCTCTAAACAAGAATCAGTGGGCCCTATTCATGAATCTTTAACTTATATAAAGATGTATGTGTTACTGCATACAATATTCATAAAACTGTTCTAAACTGTTACAGAAAAAAACCCTGTAGATTTTGAAAAACTGTCTTTAGATAACTCCTGAGTCTATTGTGTAACTATTGTGAAACATTCTTCTGAAGATGCTTTCTAGCCTTTAGTATCAGATTTGCTCTCTGTTGCTGGCCCAGTGCCTGAGTATGGCATGGCATGTTTTATCACTGGCTGTTGATCTCATAAATAGGCAAAATATGGCCAAAAAACAAACATTATTTATTCATTAATTAATTTATTTATTCATTTATTTCAGTATGACAGTATTGTGGATACTTGATAAAGCGGGTGGACCTCTTAGCTTGGGGGTGTTTATTTTGAAGAGTTTTGTTTTGTTCCTGTGTTTTGTAACTAGTAAAAGTGTGTGAGAAACTCTTGAACTGCAGTTCCCGTGTCTGGGTTTTCTTACTCAAGAGCACAGACCAGCCTTGCCCTGGGCACTCCACCACAGCCTCATAATGACCTCTTTTAAGAAGCGGTGATATTCATATCTAATTAAAGATCTCTGGAGTAGATTGCTGAAGCACACTCTAATAAATGAAATCCCAGTAAACTAATAAACAGAACCCTTCGCACTCCTCTGGCAGCGGTGCCTTTTGATTTTCTTTGCATTTTCCATCAAAGCATTCTGTTAATTGAACAGTGCTCTAGGCTTGGTGGGAGTGAAATTATTTTTTTCTTATTTAGTTAATTTACAGAGAAAATGCATCAAGCATGCTGCATTCTCAAACTAATGAATCTGTTCAGCGTACTTAATCCAGTTTAAATGTTGCTGTTATGGAGGACATCAATCTCTGTGTTCAACCAGCACACTAACAGGGTGAGGGAAGAACAAGTTGAAACACGGAGATCTGATTCCTTATCTCATAACAGAGGGACCACACTAACAGGGCGAGGGAAGAACAAGTTGAAACATGGAGATCTTTTTCATTATCTCATTACTACTCCAACCTTCACTGCAAACTAAAACGGCTCACAAAATATACAAACACATTACTGTAAAAATAATAGCGTGTCCGTGGTTGTTCAAACATCATGCAAAGCCTGAATAATCGAAAATCTACTGTCTGGTAATATCCCTTATTTCACATGAACTCCAGAAGGTCCAGAGTTACCTAAGAAATGAAATGCTCCTGACCCCTTGGTTTCAGGAGATGTAAAGGCATGACCTCCTCTCCAGCTCTGTTGGTGCCTCGATGCTCAAGTGAGCCACTGATAGATTGTATCCCTGTTGAAATGGATGACTGCGCTGGCTGCTCTCCACAGTCTAACATCAGCAGCTGTCTCCAGCACTGGAGAGGCTATAAATCGGCCACTAATGACGGCAGAGGCTATGCCTCCCGCTGTCTGCAGACTCACAGAGGCACACGGAGAGGGTCCTCGGAAGCATGCACTTCATTTTCCAAGCTGATCATTATTTCAATACTGAATGCATTGATTTATCTATTTGTTAAATAAAATTCTATCTATATGTACTATGTATTATCTATATCCCTACCACCATCTAACCAGTTTGAAGCATCACCTATGTGCTTAGGGTTGCATGGGAACTCCATAGAAACCCCTGTCGAAAATCATACTGGGAGTAGAACAGCACCCCAGAAAGAAATGGAACCATGAGTCAATAGCTATTTTAATAAGTGACACCATCTGATTCCTACCAGTATCCTTTAAATCCAAGTGAACACCTGAATGATGTACAATGCAATCCACTCAAACAGTGCTTACTGTTTACTACCTGAACAGTTACCAGCAACAAGCATACTTAGCATCCAGGCTAACTTCATGTTTAAACTGGAGTTCCTCAGAAATATATTTTCCTAGGCTGTGCTGGTTCAAGAGAGGGCATCCCTTTATGTGCCTCTCAGTTTGCATTTTTCTTTGTTTGTCCTCGCTTGTTAACGCATCATTACAGGTTTAAATTAATTTCAAGCTTTTAGTTCAGTGGACTTGAAGCTGCCAGAAAAGTGTTTCCTGTACATCAACAGCACTTGTGAGGAGCCATTGTGCCAGCCTGGGAGCTGACATTATCTCAGCAGAAATATTTGTCTGTGGGACCAGCCTGCAAGTGAGCGGTGAATTCTGCAGCCTGTTTGTGGAGGTGTTTTTTCTTCCCCTTGTTATTCTTCAGCCTGGGCTTCCCATAGTTTCTGCTATTGCATTCTCATTCCAAATACAAAGACAGCCAGACAAGCCCTGAGGACCCAAGGAGAGCTCACAGCTCTGCAGTTCAGCTTGAAGTGTTGAGGACCCAAGGAGAGCTCACGTCTCTGCAGCTCAGCTTGACACACCGCTGGCCATTTCTCTTTCTGTTCTTATTTTTTTGGCCTACTTTCCACTTTGGTAGATTTTTTAAAAGCGTTCCTTGATTATCTAAGTGGATAAGAGCTATACTGCAAGTCTAGTTCTGATATCCAGGGTTTACCTTGCATGCATTCCCACATCTCCTTTTTACCCATTTTAAACCATTGTGAATTATTTTTAACAATTTACTTGGCAGCACAGAGCAAGATTTGCTCAGATGTAGACTAACAAAACATTCATAGCAGCAAGTACCCAGTATATCTGGGAATAGCAGTGGAGGAGGAAGGGAATGGGCAGCAGTGTTGCAGTCCTAAATCTGAAGGTACCCCACTAAAATACTAAAAAATTCTTCAACAAGAATTATTATATGAATTATTATAAGAATTACATTCATATTTTACTGAACTTCTAGTAACACATATAATATGTAATGCATTTATCAAATTTCGACAAGTATTTCCACAAAGTGTCTCCCTCTATCTTGTCAGAATGCTTCACTTTACATGCCTGTGTGTCAGTGGCAGAACGAGGGTGTCTGAGCTGCCTACAGAAAAGATTACCAGTGTCACAGGAAATAAGTTACCTGGGAAATATGTTAGCATTTGCCTTTTTGAGCCTTGCATGAATCTTAGAACTTAAAGGCAAGGTTCTTTGTAGAGATTCATCCAAAATTACAGGACTCCATTTGTATTTTTTGGATTAACAAAAACAGGTATTGCATTGTAGACAGTATTTTTTGTTTTAATCTGTTGTCATCTTATGTATTGAAGTGTATTGCAGACAGTATTTTTTTTTTAAAAAGGTGACATTAATCGGAATGTATATTTCCATTTATTTTTTTATTAGAAATACATTTTATCTTCAGGAAATTGCTTGCTGTATTTTTTTTTAATATAAATATTTTAAAAACATTATTTTGTTTATCACAGTTAAACAGCTCTTCATTTGGCTAGATTTCTTGTTTTGCAACCAGAAATAATAATACCTGGTTCTACACAACAATGTGTATCACACAGGTAAACCACAGGGATCAGTCCCGAAATAATAATAGACATTAAACAAGACACACACAGACACAAAGTCCAGGGTGAGTGCTCTAAGTGAAAGTGGAGATTTACAGGTTTATATGTGCACAGTGGTGAAGTGTAGTCTGGGTTTAATTGCTGGCTGTTTAGCTACAGCTCCTGGATATTAGCTTTCTATAAACGACAAATGTAAAAGTTTAATAGAGAAAGAGAACAACACAAAAAAACTCCCGGTTTCTTTATATCACAGTACTCCTTCACTGGTCCTTTCGTAACCATAACAAAGAAACAGATTGCTTCACCACATCCCCTGAGCTACCTTCAGTCACGCCCCCTTCGGTAGCAAGTCCAATCACATATCCTCCAATCCATGACTGACACATCGCCTACCGCATTAAGGCGATGACTTCTGGTATTGTGACTCTTCCTCCTTTTTGACTTTCAACTGACCCTGGAATGAACTGACAGACCATCCAATCCGGGGCACACTGTTCCTGTTATACAGCTCCCTCACAGGTCGGGAGGGAGATTGTTGACTAGGATTCATTCACTGTCTGGCACAAGCTGTTACTCCACTCAGGTGCAACCAACCTTTAACTGCTCTCTTTTACAAGGTTGCTATAGTTAATTGTTTACCATATTTCCTCCTTCCCATACTTTCTTACATATGCTTTATTACTTCAATCATTCTAAACATAAGTTACTTTAGCAACTGAACTTATGCTAAAGTCACCACCAACAAACCAGGTTAACACTACCAACCCATTCTCTTTCATATGTTTACCAATACGTCCCACTTATCTGCTTTTTCGCAGGGGAGGCTCCTCAAGCCTTGGCACAGCTGACACCCAGCTAAGCTCCCTATATTCACATTTCAAAGAGAGAGAGGCAGAAAGAGAGAGAGAGGCAGTGCGTTAGCTTTCATCTACCCCTGCAGTGAAAACTCCCTCGTATTCTTGTTCCCTAAAATTGCCTGGCACCTCACAAGCACAGCTTATTGTAATATATATATATATATATATATTTGACAGTGTAGACAGCAGTACTTTACCAGGCAAATTGAAACTCTGATGCTTTCAGTTTGGTCTATCTCTAAGGCTACTGACTGTGTACGAGATTTTCTTGACAACAGTTGGAAGCTTTAATCAGTTCATACGTCAGGAAATGGTGGGAGTTCCACGCTGCCTCAGCAGAGTGGGACTTTATGGTAAAGGAATAGTGCAGCTACCAGTCTCTGCTCTAACTGAGGACTTTAAGTGCGCCAAGGTCCGACTAGAAATGATATTAGTAAATTCACATGACAATGCGTAAGGGAGGCAGCACCTGCATTGAAAACTGGAAATGGGCAGCAAAGAAAGCCATGGAAGATACAAAGGCTGCCTTTCGAATCGGTGATATTATGGGGCAAGTACAGCATGGAAGAGGAGGTCTTGGTCTCAGTTCAGCTCCTCCTACATGGCACAAGGCAACCCCAGCTCAATGGTGGAAGCTGGTAGTCAATAAGGTGCAAAAGCAGGAGGAGAGGCCATATCCCAGGACAAGCAAGGAAAATGGATGAGATGGGAGAGTATGGAACAATTCAAGATTAACTAGCAAGACCTATAGACAATGGAACAAAGCAGGATAAGTTTCCTCATCAGAACAACATAAGATGTTCTCCCATCACCACAGAATCTAAACCTCTGGGTGGGTGAGGATCGCTCATGTCATTTGTGTTCATCACCTGCAACATAAAGAACGTATCTGAAGCAGCAGAAAGGAGCAGCAGCTAGCTGTGGTTGAGACAGAAAGATTGTGGCTGGGGATCTCAAGCACAATAGAAAGAAAGCAACACTGATGTACGGGTAAGTAAACTGGGCTGAGTTGAGTGGGGGACGGAGGGGGGTGATGCTGGGACGCCAGAATCACTGTTGAGCCCTCTTGAGGTGTTGTGGGCTAGTCAAAGAAAAACAGAGGACGGAAGATGCCCACTTGAACACTCCAGAGATGTACCCTACAGCTCTATCCAGACGGTTGTCATGCTGAAGCGTTGAGGAGACCACACTGTGGTCGATCCCCGGAGCCAGCATCGCAGCCGTTGTGTGTGCTGATGCACTCGGGAGGCAAAATAAGCTGATCCTTGGAGCCAGCATTACACTCCAGCCATCAACACCAGGGAGACGGATATCTACATAGATGGAAAGAAACACAAATGGATGGAGATGCAGATGGATCACATTAGTTTACTGTAAAGCTACATCTTAGTTGGAGCTTATCTTGGCAAGAACCAAGTTCAAATCAGCATGAAGTTTTAACATCTACTCTCAGTAATGGAAATCATGTAAATAAATAAATAAATAACTTTGAAAATTGTCCCAATTTAATTTAATGGGAGTAAAAATGTATTTAATTTTTTTAGAGGTTTTTTGTACTTATAAAAGGGACGAGAACATTACAAAGCCGTGCTTAATAGCGCAGAGCCATGATTTGGGTGTTTTGTGCTGTAACGCAGTATTGTGCTCCATACAGAATATAACTGAATGGAAATGATTCATAATTGTTACAGTTTTTGATGACTGCTTGATGCTTCACAAAAAGACATCTGTGCTACGTGCTGCTTGTGCATTGCAATGCTCGCTCACTCATAACCACGTCTATTAAATGGGAGGCTTTGTATACACTGTATTGAATTCTATGTTATGTACATGATTGTTTTATTTCAGAAGAAATCTGTTTTTCCAGTCCAATTTCCTGTCTCCAGCTGCTCTAAACTAATGAACTCCACAGCAGAGGGTATTTAGCGGAGGACTAGTTGGAGACAGCTATAGAGGAATGATGGAAACACATTGCTGGAGCAGAAGAACCACACAGTGCCTAGAAGCCTAGAACACGTCTGTAAGGGAATGAACCCCAGGAAGCAGCAAATCTGAATGCTTCCTCTCTGGAAACAAGCCAGCAGAATGTTCATTTACAACAAGGGGATGAGATTGCATGTGAACAGAGTAGGGATTAATCTACTGAGCAAATGTGGAAGTCATGGTGAACTGAGGATTGCCAATTAATGTAATTCAGACATGCATGTAGAAGCTTTGTGACGTTGGACCCTAAACCCATGATCTACCGCAGTGTTTCTCAACCCTGGACCTGGGGGCCTCCTGTGTCTCCTGGTTTTCATTCCAAACTGAGCTCTCAATTACTTAACTAGACCCTTAATTGAGCTGGTAATGTACTTAATTAGATCTTTTTAATTGCTTTCAGCTGTCAAACAGTTGCACAGTTCAAATTACTTATAAAACGTTATAGCTAACTTGAAATCTGCAAGGGTTGATTGAAGCATACCAAAGTTAGTCCACTTGATGTGTCTAACTAGCAGATTAAGCAGGTGAAATCCACTGGCTTAGATTAAAATTAGTACACTTGTTAACCCTGATCGCAGAAGATAATCCCCACAGGTGGATCATCCGCTAAATCGGACTAAACAAGATCCTGATTGCAGCATACCAAATCGGACGTGAGATGATCCTGTTCAGGAGGACTAATATGAAGTATAACACTGACTTTGTATGCGTGCTCGTACTATGTTTGTACAGCACATTTTAACACAAAGGCAGAGCCGTTATTCTCTGAAATGACATCTAAAAACTAGCAAAGTGAAAAGAGAAGCTTTTTGAACCTCAATCTGAGCCTTTTGAAGCATTTGATTCAGTAAGGTTCACTTTTTTCTTTTTTCTAATTTGTCTAATTTATTATGGTTGAAGAGCAAAGTGTTCTGAAGAGACTGGTTTCATGTTTTCATTAAAATATTGTACAAACTTTAATGAAGTGCTTCACAATAAGATCCTGTGTATTTAAATAATAAAAAAGCAGCACGTCTGATGTATTCAATTTAACCAGAAATTCAGTGTAATGTTTATAAAATATAAACAACGCATTTACAATTGAACATTCAGTGTCAAGCAGCTGCAGGCTACCGACAAGTTCAAATGTAAGTATGATCCATATGCAGAATGTACATAAAAAGGCATGTAGAGGCTACAATTATATCATGAATATAGGTGTACTTTTACTTAAACGTGTTTGCCCGAATCATGCCTGATGGAGTAAAAATGCTTTCATCATTTTATCATTACGGTGAAATACGGTGTTATAAACCACAATTTACAAACAGACTTGATCAGAAGGGTTAAAAAATTAGAGCTGCAAAATGTTATTAAATGTTTCTTTGTACTTGAAAACAATGTCTCCTTCTTGCTGCAGACAACTGTCCCACATCACCTTGCCTTTTACATAGCCTGCTGTCTGACTGTGGCAAATTAACGCCTGCTTTTCAGAGTTCTTAAAATAATCAAGCAAATACGAGGCCCACAATTACCAGAAGTTTTAATAAATTAGACATAATATTGTAATAGACCTAATTTGCAAAATCCCCTCCCAATTTTAGCAGTTTCATTCAGAAATTGCCCAAAATTACATATGCACATACAGAATTACATATGCACATACATAGTTACATATGCATATACAGAATTACATATGCACATACATAGTTACATATGTATATACAGAATTACATATGCACATACAGAATTACATATGCATATACATAGTTACATATGCATATACAGAATTACATATGCATATACATAATTACATATGTATATACAGAATTACATATGCATATACAGAATTACATATGCATATACATAGTTACATATGCATATACGGAATTAAATATGCATCAAGGGCTAAAAATGGGGGGCCACAAATTTGTTTGGCGCCGGGCCCACAAAAGGTGAATCCGGCCCTGAATAAATTGTGAGGCGTGTTTGATATGTGTTTTGTTTTCTTCAAATTTGTATCTATACAGTGAAACATTTTTATTAAGAACAGTCAATTGTCCAACTACACATGGCCTTATAAGAGGCTGTCTTTACTTCTGAAGTAGCATAGGATGTTTTAGTAAATTTACCATAGCATTTTGATAGCTTAAAAAGTTTTTTAGTTTTTTTTCTTGAGCTTATTTAGTTTCTCACTGATTAAATATTTACTGAACAATTTAACCATTTGGCTTGATATCATATAAGTTTTATTTTATTTAAACTGTTCCAGCCTTAGTTTCTAGTAGGTTTTGTTTGTTTTGTTAAAAAGGCGGTTGGTGGTTTACAGCAGACATGCTGTCTGCTTTATAAAAGACCCATCACAAAGAAAATCATTATGAGACATCTGTCAAAGTCAGCTGGAAAGGAGAGTCTGACAGTGAGATCAGAAAACCTGAAGAGAGACATCAATAGGGCTGGCATCCATTCTCCTGACAAATGCCACTCAGAGGAAGGGACATGATTGAAACTGCACTTTTTTCCTCATTCTCTGGCCCGTTGCAGGCTTTTTACAATAATGACATCTGGGCTCTTCAACGGCCATTCATCAGCATTCAAAACCAATTCCATGAAAATCCAATCAACACTGGACCCAGGTGAGTTGGCTGTGAGAGGAGGAGGCTGGCACTGTGAGGCTGACCAGCCCATCAACCTGCATACGTGAATTTCCAATTACTATAATGTACCTACTGTGTGCAACATCATAGTGTACATTGGTAAACTATTAAATGGAGACAAATGCTAATAGTAAAAGAAATACTGTGTGTGTCAACAAAGATAACAGGTTAAGCAACCATTAGAATTAACATTACATGTGTGTGTAGGTTGTCATTATGTGAAAAGCTGCAGTAATAGATATTTGTGGGGGTTTTGCATAATGGTATGCTGTGCAAATGATGTGTGTTTGGATAACGGCAGCACATCCTCACGATATCACTCTACGATTAGAAATGTGCATTCTGTGTGTGTGTACGTGTGTGTGTGTGTGTGTGTGTGTGTGTGTGTGTGTGTGTGTGTGTGTGTGTGTGTGTGTGTGTGTGTGTGTGTGTGTGTGTGTGTGTGTGTGTGTGTGTGTGTGTGTGTGTGTGTGTGTGTGTGTGTGTGTGTGTGTGTGTGTGTGTGTGTGTGTGTGTGTGTGTGTGTGTGTGTGTGTGTGTGTGTGTGTGTGTGTGTGTGTGTGTGTGTGTGTGTGTGTGTCTGTTTGTGTGTGTGTGTGTGTGTGTGTGTGTGTGTGTGTGTGTGTGTGTGTGTGTGTGTGTGTGTGTGTGGTGTGTGTGTGTGTGTGTGTGTGTGTGTGTGTGTGTGTGTGTGTGTGTGTGTGTGTGTGTGTGTGTGTTGTGTGTGTGTCAGTGTGTGTGTGTGTGTGTGTGTGTGTGTGTGTGTGTGTGTGTCTGTGTGTGTGTGTGTGTGTGTGTGTGTGTGTGTGTGTGTGTGTGTGTGTGTGTGTGTGTGTGTGTTGTGTGTGTGTGTGTGTGTGTGTGTGTGTGTGTGTGTGTGTGTGTGTGTGTGTGTGTGTGTGTGTGTGTGTGTGTGTGTGTGTGTGTGTGTGTGTGTGTGTGTGTGTGTGTGTGTGTGTGTATGTGTGTTTCTTTGTGCTCTATGTTGTATGGCTTGATAGCTTTGTAAAGGGTCAGTTGGGTCATGATGACCTCACTGCTTGAATCAGGATCATCAGAATAGTCATAGCACTTAATGCAACAGAGTTAAAATTGTAGGAATTAGCCAGGGTGACAGAGAAGCATTGACATCCTGTAGTTTAAAATATTCATCTATTTAGTTGTCTGATATATAATGTATTGTTGCAAGTTAATTAATTACTAAATTAACTTCCAGTTACTTTTTTTCTCACAATGGGTCTAAAATTAAAACCCACAATAATATGTACATATAACAGTTATAAAAGTTTACCATGTGGTTATACTGTACTTAACCATTTAATATGCTTTACCATGCTTCTCTGATCTTTACAATGACTTTTACTTTGCTTTCTTTCTTTTATTCCTCAAGCTTGTGTCTAAAATCCTCCCTGGGTGCACAGTTGAAAAGCTGCACGGCTTTTTTGTTCTTGTCCTTGTTCTCTTATTGCCCATGTGGTATCCTGTCATTTCTCTTTAAACTCCTGGCTGCAGTTAAAAACAGTAACTAAAAAAACATGTCAGGAATACAACTATATCCTGCTAGTCCTGCCCATGGTAACAATGTCCTGAGGTTGGTTGATCATCTTGTTAGTACCTTGTTAGGAGGTACTGTAATCAAAACCCTTTGTAAAAACCCTTAAGGCAGCATTGGCTTCTCTGTCTCCTCACACACAACATATTCTCACCAGTGGCTTTGAGGGGCCTGGTTTTGAAGCTCTTAATGCAATTCTACACAATTTCAGCCATTTCTTTCCACTCACATATGCACAGAGCTCTCTCCGGTTTTAAAGAGACTGGCAAGTTCAACAGAAAGAATCAATAGAGCCATCAATACCTCTTCAGAGTATTCTTGGTTATCTAGATCAGCTCAAGGGAAGATTTCCAGGGCTGTTTATTAACCCATCAGTGCTGTGATTAAAAGTGTGTGCCTTCAGAGCTGTCAGACTCCATCCTGGAGCCCTGCCTCCAGTCCCTCAGCTAGCACATTGAAAAAGATAACAAAAGATGTGCAGGAAAGAACACCACATGTAATCTAAATGTTACTTCTTCCCACCTTGCTATATGAACTGTTTGCATGTTTTTTTAATTGACATCAGTTGTGACTCAGCACATATAATTGCTTCCTGAAATCGCACACATTATAATTTAACTTCATTATAACACAAATGGAGTGAGAGCAGGGGAGGATCTGAAATGGCAAGCCTCACATTCAGGTAGTCTAGCATAATTGTACTCAGCAGATCACAGCTACCATGTCATTTAAACTGCACAGTGAGATTCCCTCCCACCTCTTAAACGCCTTCTATCCTGTCATTAGCAGACCAGCTGCTTCCCCTGATCACTGACATGCATTACAGCCAGTCACATGCTTTTATCAGATTTATAGATCAGATGTTTAAAATGAAACTGGAATGCTTGCTATGATGTGCTTCTTTCAAAACTGCACACTGATGACATGTATAGTGATTGGAAAGGCAGGATAGGTAATAGAATTGTTGAACTTGAGATTACACTGGAGTGCTGAACATTTCACTTTTGTTTATAGCTGAACTGTCATGTAGATTATTATATTTTTGTTGTTTGTTTGTTTGTTTGTTTGTTTGTCTTTCATGGAAGAAATGCAGGTACATGGAGTGCTAGTAACACAGCCCAGTGGCCTCTGGTTTAATACAGACTTGGCAAAGGCACGCCTCCTCACTTACCCATCTGCAGTCCTGCTTCCTGTTGCTTGGAGCTCTATCACTGTGTCATTCAATGAGCGGTGCATGCGAGCCAGGAAGGAATGTTCCAGAGGGAAGATTCGGCAGGCAGGCTCTTATCACATTGCAACCCTTATCTTCTCTTGTTCACTGAACTCAATTGTCTGAGGCTCACAGCTTATTCTAATAGGCGGTGTAACAGCTCTTCCACAATTTCTGTGATTCTTCTTCAATGACCTTGGTGATGTTCCAGAGGTTGCTATTCATTTTAAAATGGTATTTAAAGAACTCTCCAAGGACAATCTTGGCATTCATAATACATAATCCTGCTAATAATATATAATATGATTGACAGTCTTTGTTCCTGTATGTAAAAGACAGTCCAGCTCTGTGGATTTCACACATAGACTTGAAGGCGGACATGTAGATGGTTCTAGGCATGCAGATGTACCATTGAAGAACCAGCTGCTTAAATTTTTTTCTGATTGCTGCAGAGAATAAGAAATACAGCAATCAGAACAAATTCATCTAGTTGTTTTTTTTATTTTAATTGCTTCAAGCAGAATGGTAAATCAGCCCTCTTAGCCCTCGCCTGGGTGTCAGTGCCTGTTTGCTGCCGTAATTGCAGGTGCCTGGGAGCTCTGACAGGGTGACGGGTCGCTCCATCTCCCCCAGCCAGAGCTGTAGTGCAAGTGACATCACTCTTATTGAGGTGAAGCATTGGTGCAGTTAGCCCCATTGCTTGAGACAGCCCCCATACACCACTCTTCAGAGAGGATGAGCATAGGGGTGACCTCCTCATTATCTCACAGTGTGTAAAAATCAAAAAGACAAACAAGGTCAGCTCCCCTCAGCTGGCTCCCCAAGTTTTTTTTTTATTTTTAGTTTTTTTAATTAAGCAGTAATACAATTGCCAGGTCTATATTCTTCTCCAGCAGTAACAATAAGCTCATAGGCACTTTAGAGACTGGGGCTTTTTACTAAAGCAGTAGCTGTTTATTGTCCAAGTAAAATAGAAAAAGGGTATGATAGCTGTTATGCTTTAAAAAAGAAAACTTTTTTTTTTTTTAAACTTTGGTTTTTTATCATTTTTGTTTAATAATGTGACCGTTCTTTCCTACCCTGTGTAGTTTTTTGACTGTTGCCTTCTCAGGTAAAGTTATTCCAATTCAAACATTATCTATTAAATATCAAATGTATCTTTTTTTTTTTTGCATTTCCAGTACATGTACAGTGAGATCAGAGCCAATACATGGCTTCATGTACAGTGAGATCAGAGCCAGTACATGACTTCTGAACAATGAGATCAGAGCCAGAACATGGCTTCATGTACAGTGAGATCAGAGCCAGAACATGGCTTCATGTACAGTGAGATCAGAGCCAGAACATGGCTTCATGTACAGTGAGATCAGAGCCAGTACATGACTTCTGAACAATGAGATCAGAGCCAGAACATGGCTTCATGTACAGTGAGATCAGAGCCAGTACATGACTTCTGAACAATGAGATCAGAGCCAGAACATGGCTTCATGTACAGTGAGATCAGAGGCAGAACATGGCTTCTGTACAGTGAGATCAGAGCCAGAACATGGCTTCATGTACAGTGAGATCAGAGCCAGAACATGGCTTCATGTACAGTGAGATCAGAGCCAGAACATGGCTTCATGTACAGTGAGATCAGAGCCAGAACATGGCTTCTGTACAGTGAGATCAGAGCCAGAACATGGCTTCATGTACAGTGAGATCAGAGGCAGAACATGGCTTCATGTACAGTGAGATCAGAGCCAGAACATGGCTTCATGTACAGTGAGATCAGAGCCAGTACATGACTTCTGAACAATGAGATCAGAGCCAGAACATGGCTTCATGTACAGTGAGATCAGAGGCAGAACATGGCTTCATGTACAGCAGATGCACAGCAGTGGCTGGAGCTGTGAGGACACCTCTGTAGCTTTTCTTTTCAAGGCATAGCTGCTGCCCCAGTGCTCAAGGGAACCCCAGTCGTCAAATTATTCTCATTCCCTACTCTAGGGGCTAGAGATCATCATAGAATAAGTAAGCCAACATAAATGTTCATTTCAGATTTAATGGCACTGATTATAAAAAAGCAATCAAAAAACAGGTGAAACCCAAGAGGGAACCTGTGACTAAGGAAAAAGGGATTCAATTGCATTGGATGGAGGATCAAACTATTAAAGAAGCTAAATCTTTTATAAGCAGCCCGTGACAGAGAGCGAGAGGATCTGGCTGAAAATATCCCTCCCGACCCAAGAGGGCGCTAAGCAGAGGTACTTGCACGCCTGTACTGAGACAGGCCGGCTTGGAGAGCGGGGCGGAAAAGGAAGTCGACCATCTTGGTGCAGGGCGGAATGACCATATTAGGGGACAAGAGTACTGTGATTAGCTGTGCTGCATTAGACAACTAGTAGGTGTGCAGTGTTGCGCTGATCATGGGGTGGAGTCTCCTGGTATATAAGGGCTGTCAGTTTGCAAGTGCAGGGCTTTTTGGAGGTAACACTGAACCTGGGTTGCTGAGCCGTTTGTTTGTTTGCTATGTGTTTTTGGTTTGTTTATTTTCAGGACCGGGGTAGGAGTGAGTCGTCACGACATGGAGCTGCCGCACTACTGCCAGCACTTTCACCTTGGACACCACACAACCCGCACAACTGAACTGAACACTTCAGCACCTGAGCACCTGAACTTTCCACCACCCCGAAACTGCACCAAAGAGCTGAGAGGGACTCGCTCTATTGGGACATATGATTTGTATTGTTTTATTGCTTTGGACTTCATTCCTGTAAATAAAACACACCCTCTACCATTGCTGGTATTAGGGTTATTTGCACCTGGACCAGTGACTCTGTGACATCTGTTTCATCACCACACCCACCGCACTGTCACATTTGGTGTCAGAAATGGAAGCTGAAGAGATAGATCCAACTGCCTTGGTGGCATTATTGATGACGCTGGACCAACAGAGGGAGAATGCCGAGCTGAGGAGGGAAGCCCGGGAGGTGAAGAAGCAGGAGGAGCTCACCGCCCACTACACTTCACTCATCCAGACAGTGGCCCAGTTGCACCAACCTGGTGTGGTGCCAGCTGTGGTAGGGGAGGATGCTGCCGGAGGAAGACCCGGAGTCCTACCTGGTCATGTTCAAGCGCGTGGCACTAATGGCTTGGTGGCCCCAGGAGTGGTGGGCCCTGCAACTGGCCCCCTGCTTAACAGGTGAAGCCCAGGCGGCCTAACGGGCTGTTGACAACACCGCTGCCCAGGATTACAAACTGATCACGCAGGCCATCCTCCGGAGGTACAACATCACAGGGGAGACCTACCGCCGCCGGTTTCATGAGTTCCAAAGACCTCCGGCTACCCGGCCCCGCGTGGTGGCACAACAGCTGCAAGACCAATCCGACTAGTGGCTCTGCCCTGCAGAAAAATCTTTCCAGGAAGTGGCTGAGCTGATTAACATCGAACAGTTTACATATGTGATGGGGGCAGAAACACGGAATTGGATTGCACAACACCGGCCCATCACACTGGAGGCGGCCATCGACCTGGCCAAGGTCTTTGAAGATGCAGCATTGCCCTCCTCAGCATCAACCCCTCTCCCTCCCAAGAGCCGGATCCAGCTCCCCAGCCCACTTCCACCTTCACCGACACCATTCTTGACACCCATTCCGGCATGTGCCCCGACAGGCCACCTCCCTCCCAAACAATGGAGGTTGGCCGCTATCTGGAGTATAACAGGGGGTTCTTCCACCCTGCTTGCTCCAGGGTAGCAAGACAGGTCGGCACCCTTGGGGTCCTCGCTTCCGGTCTGCTGGAAATGTCACGAGCCAGGTCACATCCAGTGATTCCGCCCTGCGGCGAAGGAGTGGGATGTAGCTTCCAACTACCCAGCTCTCGAAGCAGATAAGTCCTGGGGAAAGGGTCGGGAGGGGCCCTGTGTCATTGATGTGAAGATTGGCAATAAGAGTACCCACACCTTAGTGGACTCAGGGTGTGGGCAAACTAAGATTCGGTCTGCTCTCGTGGAGGGTACATCTTGGCAGCCGCACGTGACTATTTCCTATGTTCATGGAAAAACCAAGGTATATCTGACCACAAAATTATATGTGACTGTAGGAAGTCAGACATACCGCGTAGTCGTTGCTGTCACGAATAGTTTGCCCTATCCTGTCATTTTGGGGATGGACTGGTCATGTTTCAAACAGCTGTTATTGGGTGAAACTGGTCCAGCAATGAGTAGGGTAGTAGTTGCAAAGGAGGATCGTATTCTACTTTCTTCCAGCCCCGAAGGGGAAAGGGGTGCAGTAAGACCTGCGGGGCAGAGTTACTGAGAACCCCAGTGCATGGGCTACCATAACCCCGCTCGACATACCAAAGTTCTGGGACTGGGATGTTGACCTGGCGTGGGAGCAAAGTAATGACCCCACCTTAGTTAACATCCGGGAGCAGGTTTGGTCTGTCGAGGGGAAGGCTGTTGATGATACTAAACCGCTTACATTTCCCCACTAAGTCATATTTAGCTCAAAGTTATGGACTGGACCATTTTCTAATCAAATCTTCAGCTGCAAGGTCACCCAGACCAAGTCCCAGAAGAATCTTGACATGGAATTTCCAATTTTCTTCTCATCACTTTCTGAGATTATTACTTAAGGCTGAGAGAGATTGATTTTCTGTTTAAAACCAGCCCCTTTGTCTTCTTGCGAGGGTTTTACCTTTTCATACTATAATAAGTATAAGTGTTATAAAACATTTCTTCTGAACCCATTCAACACTGGCTTAATATTACTTTCAGAGGTATTTGGGCAAAGTCCCAGGTCGTAACCTAGAAATTTCTTTGTGGGTGGGACCACCCATGCTTTGACATGGATTTTCATTGATCTTGTTTGCAACATGAAGCTCATGATTAGAACATTTCATTCCAAGAAAGCCCTGTCTGCTTGCTTACCAGAAGAATATCTACTACACTACTTGCAGTTCTCCACTTAAGAGCAGTGTGTTAGAAAGAGTCCAAGTCCAGTAACTCTTCAGTGTCAGGTTTGTTTAATGCTGCATTTGTTCAGAGCTGAAAAAGTGCCCCATTGTTTTTCCAAAACAAGTTCATTCCTCACTTACATAAATGTGGTTTTAAAAAAATGTTTGTTTTTTATGTCCAGGTAGGGCGGTAAGGTGGTTTTACCTTACTTGTACTGCTGTAATGAGGAATCTGATTTTTATTTGCTGTAAAACACAGACATATTTTGTAGAAGTATGTTAGCTGTGCATGATGTATGAAGCTCTGATGCTATGCTAGTTCAGTAAAGTACAATTTGTCCTGGGGAATGTGGGAAACAACATCACAGGCAGAGGTAAGCCCCCAGGCACACTACATTAAATACATAAATACATTTCTTTTTTGCACTGGGCTAAGATGGGGTTTCCAAAATTACTTAACCAGTAGATGCAGTTGTCTTAATATGTAGCAGAGCACGTGGAAGAGTCAGATTGAAAGCACTGACTGTAAATACAGCAGTGATTAGGATGCAAATAAAATACGTGGCTTTTCAACATTTCGACCGCTTTTCCATTTTTCAACATGCTGTAATTAATCAAATGGACATTTAACCACCTGCTGTAACCAGATAATGTTTTATTGTCTTTCTTTGTATGTTTTAGTTAATACGGTGAGATCTACAATTATCACAATGCATACAGTTACATCTATTACTTTAAAAATATTTCATACTTTCATATTTAACTTATCCCTTTTAAACAGCACTTGTTGGTGCTATGCAGTAGGACAGTGACGCCTATAGGCAAACTCAAGTATTGCACGCCAAAGGGCACTTGTGAGGTACACCCACGGTGTATTAAAAACAGTGAAACACGATATTTTGTTACAAACTTATCTTGTTTTAGTCTACAATGATATGTGATATTTGCGATTAATAATGCTCGGTAGAATGATGTTTTCAACCATGCACAATCTGAAAGTGGAGGAAGAATTTAGCGGCAATATTACCTGCAGTTTGTTGTTTGACTTTATGCCTGATCACGCGCGTGTGTGTGTGTGTGTAAGTGTGTATGTGTGTGTGTGTGTGTATGTGTGTGTGTGTGTGTGTTTTCCGGACATGCAGAGTTAAAAACAACTAATCCCAGTTTATATTGACAGCTCCGTTATGCGGAGCATTCGCTTGGAAACAAACAGCATTATTGATTGCTTATTTTGGTGGCAGAGAACTCTATTATATATATATATATATCTATCATATATATATATCCTATATATATATATATATATATATATATATATATATATATATATATATATATATATATATATATATATATTAGTTCGTCGTGTCGTCTATCTAGTGTTTCTCTCTTGCTTAATCTTTACCAGTAGTTGACGCGGAAGGTAGCTAGACAGTTCAGTGCAGTGGTGAGCGCTGACACTGACAGACGCTGTCCATGGTGCTGAAGTACTGGAAGGCGTTTGTTTCAGCCCTGTGGATCTGCGGCTCTGTCGTAGCTCTGATGTACTGCTCTGATGTGCTGCTCTGAAGCAGTGCCTATGTACGGTTCGATTTGCATTTCAGGATTGAATGTAAGTGCTTTGATTCAGCGTTACTGGGCTCTTGTAGGCAAAGTGTTTTTCTCCCCGCACTACGATCTACATACTTACAAAGCGAACAGCTCTTTTGTATGTTTCAAAGAACTCGGAAGGGTTGTATACTGTGTAGGAAAAGGGACCTCAAGGAATGCCGACAGCTTGGCTCATTCAGTAGCTGTGTTACTGCACTGTTCAAGTCCTACTTGGAAGGACAGTTGTGTTTGTACAGCCGTGTTTCGCGGGAATGATCCGAAATATAGTTTGATATACAGATTGCAGAGAGCAACATACCCGCAGTATTTGAAAGCTGAAGTTACTCGCATTAAAAATCGCTGTGAAGAAGTTATTGGTATAACGGCTATACCCTTCGACTTCGGCAAAAGAAAAAAACAACCATGAAATCAACCAGGTTATACGTGAAGCTAATCAAAACGCCCTTGCTGCAACTGGAGCACGTTATTGATCAGCTTTATTAAAACAACCTTATCGTTTAAACACGACTCTCTTAACAAAGCTTTGTTTATGGTGTCATACAGCGGTATGTCTTTATTCTTCATGTCCACATGCTAAAGTTGTAAGTTCATGGTGTGCTGTAGCTCTGCGGGACGCAGCGAATTGGTTTCATTCTGATTGCCACAGTAATCAAACTGCGACTGTGCAAGGCTTGCATTCCTCTGAGCGGTAAGTAGAAGCATTGCCTACTGTAACTTTAAAGAATTAATTAAAAATCGTGTTTATTAACTACGACATTGGACATCTGCATTTAGGAAGCCTTTAGAAATTGCAAAAACCCAATTTATCCAAGATTTATATGATACCCATATTGACAAGCAAGGCATTTAAAATAAAGTAACCCTGTCATTAAATAAGTAATTGTAAACTTCCCATCCAAAGCACCGCATACCACTATGGGGGTAAACTAATATTAACTCTGCCCAGTCATGCACATTCGTGTTGGTATGGTGGTTGCAGGGGAAGCGCTCCGTGCAGGAGCCTGGTAATTAATGACGTGGATAAAGACGTGTTCTGCTACAGCCTTCACGCATTAACCACGATTGCAAGTTAGTTCTAGTTCTTTATGACTGCAGTGTTATTATAACTTTATCTTTACAGCAGATCCAAAATAAATGTACTTCTAGTCTGACGGCATGTTGTTCACTCGACCATAGTCCCTCCCGTGCGCTGTGTGTGTGTATTAATATGGGAATGTCAATGGATGCCATTACTCCTTACTTTTCTAAGCTGTTATGTCAGTCCTTGCTTGGTGTGATGTTCGCTGGTCTGTATGTGGTACCAACCCGCTCTTCTTGTGAATGTGAGGGGTATTGAAAAACCTGGTCTGTGATTAAGACCCGATCTTTTAATGTCTAGGAAGTCTGCGTGGAAGGATGGCTCTTCTTGTTCAAGTAGCTTGTGTCCTCCTTTTAGCCCCTCCATCAATGGTCAGCCCAGCGGCCATCAACCACGAAGACTACCCGGCTGACGAGGGCGACCATACCTCCAACAACAACGATCTAATCTTTGACGATTACCGAGGGAAAGGGTGCGTGGATGACAGTGGATTTGTGTATAAACTCGGGGAGCGCCTTTTCCCCGGTCACTCGAACTGCCCGTGCGTGTGTACAGAGGACGGACCGGTGTGTGACCAACCGGACTGCCCCAAAATTCACCCCAAGTGCACCAAAGTGGAACACAATGGCTGCTGCCCAGAGTGCAAGGAAGTTAAAAACTTTTGTGAATATCGTGGGAAAACGTACAAAATCCTGGAAGAATTCAAGGTAAGATCAATCACATGCTGCCGCTGTTCGTGTTTGTATTTATTTTGCGTCTTGTAGGCATATACTTTATTTTCTAGATACTGCATTAACTTCGAAGGGTCGACGTGTTTATGCGTAAATTACATACATTTCTGATCCTCTCAGTATTAATTGCCGCCTTTTAAAATGTTTGCATCTTTAGTGCATAAAAGCTTTAGTGTTGGCTATAAATCGCGCGCACTGGGGTTTGGTTTACTCTCCGAGCGGGTAAACCCTCCCGGACAGTTACTGCAATCTTAGATAAAGCACTGCACGAATGCTTTGTGGTTTTTGCAGTGTTTCTTGGACCAGGGTATACCAGGGTATTTTATTAAAAATGAGCCAGCCCGAATCAGAAAGAATAACATTCGATTATCGCTGCAGAGAAACAATACACCCCGTCATAGTATTAGACGTTATTAAAGACACAACAGCCATATATATATAAAACAATGTGGACAATGTGGAAAATTAATAAGAAGAAACATACTAAATTATTATAACCTACCCTGCTTTAAAACAACAATTTCAACACAATATTCCTTCTAATACAATGAGGACAACACAACTACACAAAGCACAAATATTCTATTTCTGAGCACACATATATTCTGGGGGAATTAAGGATGGATACAACAACATACACGATGTGCGCTGTTCTGTTTTGCTGCGTAAATAATTGTTCTATGTAACTGCAATAAATAAATAAATACAGCATCCTAGTTAGATGTGATTAAATCAGAACAATGTTTAGGTTCAAATAGTGCGGCGATACTGTTATTCAGCGCAACCGCACTTCTCCGCACATCTGCTGAAACGTCTGATAATTCTAACCCAGTGATCGTAATTGATGCTTACACATGGAAATGATAAAGTTTCCACTGTCAACACTCTGCTCGCTGGCGATTAGCTCTTTTTGTTTATTGTTCATTTATAGCAATCTTGAATGGGATTCTTGATGCCACCATAGGTTTTGTCATTTAAACTCACTGGACTGAACCAGAATAATACAAGCATTACAGCACCATGTAAACTATTGCATTAAACAACATTAACTTGTAATAGTTTTCATTTTATGTATATTTCTTTTTAGCATCACTGAAACCAATCATCTTTAAAAAAAGAAAACAATATTACATTATATGTACAGATACTTATTCACTCTTTCTCATTTTAAAAAGAAGCTTGGTTGGATCAATTGAACTCTGATATATTGCTCCTGTTACTTGCATTAACTTATTGTTTGCACAATTTATTTTTCCATCCCTAAATGTTGCTAGATTTCAACAATTGTTGTGGAAATAAATGTTCATCATTAACACAGGTATGCTTGTCCGTTCACATACAGTAACGTCAATTAACAACCAAGCTGGTGAAAAGTCTAGAAGACTTGCACCCTAATTTACCCCAACCTTGACAACACTGAGGCTTTTAATCTAAGCATCTAAAAACATCTAAGTGATTCATAAAACCTGGAGAGCCACCAGCTGTTCATTAAGGCTCCATCCTGGAATACTGTTAATGTACTTAAGGATCATCACACCATTCCTTCTCCAGAGGGTTGAGCTTGGTAAAGAGTCACCGGGGAGCTTGTTGAATTGATTTCTGTCTATGCTGAGTTGTTGATCCACAGAGAGCAGGCTAGGGAGGTACAGGTAAATCAGCCTGGGTTTGCTCATCTCACCGCCCCACTGCAAACCTTACTGCTCAGGTCAGGTGCCTGGTGAGGACAGGTTTCAGCAGCATGCCAACAGTGGCCACTTGAGTTCTCTGAGGAAAAGAGATGATAGTTAGAATACAGGAATGAAGGCTGATGCTGTATCTTCAGTCCTCTTCCGAAACTGCTTGGCTGCATTGACAAAACTTTAGCATTGAGGAGGAGAAAGCAAAGGTAAAATACATACTGGGGCACATTTAAAAGAAATAAATAATTAAAGTGACTCTGATTAAAATAGCACAGGCTCGTTGTGAGCTTGTATTAGCATGTCAAACAGGGGCAGTTGGGATACAGTATGTGCTGTTTGTTTCGTTTTGTGGTTCAGTCTGCAAACAAATCTGCAGGCATATACCCCTGTAGTGTGTCACCCCTAGACAAGCTTCCTTGACAGCAGCACCAGTCTAAGATATCTGCTCAATCTATCTTTTAAATGCACTTTACATGGAAAAGAGGCTGTATACCGTAAGCTAAAGAACATTGTTTTTTTTTTTGTTTTTTTTTCCGGAGGTCTGTATTTCATAACATAACCTGTAATGTATGGCTACCATCTCATTACTCCGTGTCTCCACCTTTACTCAACCACAGCACACACGCAGACAGCAGGTCTACATGCACACATACACTGCAATGCACATTGTGTATCTTGTTCCATGTTGGTCAAGTTTTTTTTTTTCAAGAACACCCTTACAGATTCAAAGTTTCTTAATCAATGTTCGTTCATTCGTTCATTCGTTCATTCTATCTATCTATTCATTCTATCATTCTATCTACTGTGTAAACTTATGTAAACATCATTAGTAGCAATTAGAAATGTGGGTTCGTTTTAGTTTAGGGTAGGCTGTGTCTGGCTAGATACTGTATAGAGGTGCTCTCTAAAATGAAGACCCTTCTGTTGCTGTCTGTTAATTGTGTGTCAACATTTGGCTCTGATTATGAGAAAGTGCCAGTCCAGATAATAGAGATTGTTCTGTGTTGTGATCTTTTGTTCCCTGAAATACACTGACTCACCCTTAGTAGGTGTTTCACCTACAGGGATCCCTGCTGACAGAGGATGGGACTGAATTACCTGTGACCTCCCCACAGCTGCAATCAAGAACTGGACACTTTAGGGTGAGTTCAGATCCCAACCAGACTGGTTGTGCTGGGATGTGAACTCAGGTCCTTCTGTGGCTGAGGATCACAGGACACTAATGTGGTGAGCTACCTGGCTTGGCCCATGGATTGCTCTAAATTGGGAGTGCTTGCTCGGATGTAATATGTGAATCTGTAAGGCATTTGAAGTCAGTCTACAGTGTTGTTGAATACATGATCTTCTTCATAGCCTCGTAGTAACACTTTATTACAACTGCAAGAAGCAGAAAGAATGCCATAAAATGGAAATGCAACACTAATATGATAACATGGACATGCAAACAATACTAATCCTATGTAATAAACTTCTCCCTGTTAGTTGAATTACATGTAGCTTTCACCTACCATTTAAATCCCAGGGATAGAAATAAGACTCATTTTGCATAGCAGTTTCACCCATTCCAGGTTTTACTACAAGCTTGGTTAGCCACAGTGTCTCGGTGACAAGCCCAAGCGTGTCTTATAAAACCAGGAATAGATTACTTCCATTCCTGAATTCATCCGTCTCATTGTGCAATTCGTCATACGAAAGGCATCACTTCCTTTTTCTTCTTTGTGCAGTCAATTTTCTATATGTAGTTTCATTTTAAAATGAAACTGGGTTTGGTGGATATTGATATGTTAAAGCTCTATAGCAAAAGCCTGGACAAGCACTAGATTACTTTTGTTCTGCCTGGAGCACATCTTCTAATCTAAAGCATGCTCGTGTCACGGTAGAATACAGCACATGTTCTTGCACATTTTTCTTTACAACCTCCTGCATTGAGGGAATAAGGAAACATAATGACAATTAGAAATTGTGCACCTGATTGCCTCTCTGAAGCCTGAAGAAATAATCTGGAATTTCAATTGCTACAGAACCATAACATATCATTATTTCAAAACTAAACTACAAAGATAAAACTGACCATCCAAGGAAATAAATACACAATGTTCTGTGTCATCCTTAACAAAATGAGAATCCCCACACTCTCTGATTTTACTGCTCCTGCTTGTCTTGCTGCAAATGTCTTTGGGTTCATAATTATGCAGATGAATCCTGTGCGATAGATCGGTCAATGCGGATATAGTTTATTTTTTATCACTCTCTGTCTCATTGAAAATACCATGTGCCAAAGCCTCAGCTTTCATGAAAAACATTATCAAACTGAAGCGCAAACACAAAGACACATCCCTTCAAAGCTTCTACTGGCTCATAGACCGGTTCAGGTCTCAGAAAGGAGAAAGTGCATGAAAGCAAAGCCGACGGAGCGAGCCGTCAGAAACGTGAGTCTCCTGCAGGAGATTCTGCTTGTTTTTAGGCTAATGGAAAAGCAGCTGATTTTTTTCCCTTAGAGGTTGTCATGAAGTGTTACAAATGGGCCAGGTAGGGGTCATGGGGTCATCATGCATGTAACAAACCACAGGTCTACTTGTAATAAAGCATGTGCTGATATACACACTTAAAACTACCTTCTGGTAGCATGGACAGAAAAAGGGGAGTGTAACCTTTTCATCCAAGGTCGCTGTTTTCATCCCACATTCCACAGTAACAATTTGGAGTTTAAAAGCTACAAGCATGCTTGCGAGTGGTACATCCAGTAAAAGCGCTCCACGTGGAGTGCAGGATGTGCCCTATAGTCTGGGGATCGCAGGTTTGAGTCCAGGCTATTCCACAGCTGACCGTGACCAGTTCCCAGGGGGCCAGCGCACAATCGGCCAAGCACTGCCAGGGTAGGGAGGGCTTAGGACAGCAGGGGAATCCATGGCTCACTGCGCAGCAGCGACCCCTGTGGCCGATAGGACGCCTGTGGTTCTGCAGTGGAGCCACCAGGTCTGTGTTGTCCTCCGGCGCCATAGGTCTGGTGGCCTCGCTGTGGATCTGCAGTGTAAAAAATGACGGATTAGCAGGAGCACGTTTCAGGGGTGCGAGCAGCGAGTCGAGGATACAGATAATAATTGGGCACACTAAATTGGGGAGAAAACCAGGGTAAAAAATTTGACTAAATTTGAAAAAAAAAAAAAAAAAGCTACAAGCATTTAGGCCAGACTATTCACAACTCTGCAGAAGCAGGTCAAATTGAAATCTAAAATGCTTCTTCTAGGTTGCTAGAATGCTAATTCTAGGTTTTGTGAACACTAAGCAAATCAACAAGTTTCTCCAGGTGCATTCATTGTAAATCTTGTATATTTTTATATTTTTTCATCATTGCAGCATTTTTTGTTTGAATGCATTCCCCTCTCTTCAGAAGCTCAGCTCTGGAGGTCATTTTGGTTTGCTGATTTTGCAGCTTGGTTTGTACAGCTGTCCTGCTTCTGCTTCTCCTTCTCCTTCTCCTTCCCCTTCTCCTTCTGCTTCTCCTTCTTCTGCTTTTTTTCTCCTCCTTCCCCTTCTGCTTCTGCTTCTCCTTCTGCTTCTCCTTCTCCTCCTTCCCCTTCTCCTGCTTCTCCTTCTGCTTCTCCTTCTCCTCCGTCCCCTTCTCCTGCTTCTCCTTCTGCTTCTGCTTCTCCTTTTGCTTCTCTTGTTTGTTTTTGCTATTTCTTCTCCTGCTTCTGCTTCACCTTCTGCTTCCCCTTCTCCTTCTCCTTCTGCTTTCCCTACTTCTCCTTTTCCTCCCCTTTTTCCTTCTCTTTCTGCATCTTCTTATTCATGTTCTTATTAATATTAAAGGAACAATACAAAATATAGATTTGGATAGATCAAAAAAGTGTTGATCATTGTGTTCTTTATCATCCAATGAATTCCATTTGCTAAATACGCTTAAATAAATTCACTTTAGTTGACTTTACAGAATACAAAAAACACACATTATGATATCAGTCCCTGGTGAAAATAAACAAAAAATGTACTAGCCTGCAATTCTATTATTTCTTGAAGGCTTTATATGGTAACTATTAACGAATCTTAAAGCAGGCTCAATGTGGGATTAATTTCTAGTGATTTATCAATAAGAAGCACAAATTGGGATTGAAATGTCACTGCCCAGGACATGAGCAAGAAGAGCAACAGCCGCTGCAATGCTCAGTCTGTATGTGTTAACCAGCAGGACCCAATGGGTACCGGTTCTGATTTGCAGTGTCTAATGGAGAGGTGTGTGTCCATGCTATTCTGGCATGGTTCTGTAAAACCTCTGCTTGTTTTCACAACACATAGCCACGTGACCCATTCTGTGTGTGGCCACCCTTGGACCTTGCTAAGAATACTTGTAATGCGCTGTATTCTTCAATTAAGATGTCAGGTTATTATTATTTTAATCATGCATTACGTCCTTGCAGAACACTTTAATTTACAGTCTTGTGTTTTTAATTACCTTTTTCTATTATTATTATATTTGCTCCTACTTCACAGCTCCTTCATCTCTTTTAAAATCACTTCTTCACCTGAATACATTTGTTTTCCATCAAAATGACCACTCTCTCGCCCTCTCCTCATCAGGCAATACAGAGAATGTAATAAACAAACAGCAATGGAGGGCACTGAATTGAATGGCTTCATAGTCATTCACTGTTCTTCATCAGACCCCTGCTAATTTAAGCACAGGCTTGAATTCAGTTTAGTTTTTTTTTTGTTTTTTTTTTTTTTTTCTATTTGAGTGTGTATTTAAAATAACCACAAGGAGCAGCACACATTTGGAGCGGACATCTGAGAAGATTAAATACAAATCCATTTTCCCTCTGCTATTAAGGGATGGGTGTCTTTATGGCCTGAAATCAACTCCCAATAGTGTGTCAAAATTAACCCTTTAAAGTATAAGGGACATATGTGTCCCAGTAATAGAATGATGCTATCTGTCTTATGTTTGCAATGAGGTGCACACACACTAATGAATGATGCTATCTGTCTTATTTTTGCAATGAGGTGCACACACACTAATAGAATGATGCTATCTGTCTTATTTTTGCAATGAGGTGCACACACACTAATATAATGATGCTATCTGTCTTATGTTTGCAATGAGGTGCACACACACTAATAGAATGATGCTATCTGTCTTATTTTTGCAATGAGGTGCACACACACTAATAGAATGATGCTATCTGTCTTATTTTTGCAATGAGGTGCACACACATGATAGGGTTTAAAATGCATTGACTGACTGGATCTGTTCATCCAGTTTCCTTGTGATACTTGAGTCACTCTCAAGTATGTTTTAAGAAGAACCCATTTGAACAAGTAGTTAAAGCAGTGCTTCAGTACTATACAATCTGCATCATGCAAGCATTGCATTTCTAACCTGTTCAGTGCGTGATCATGTGTGTTGTGGGTGATTCTCTGTTGTTGCTTCTGATCATTCTTTGCCATGTTTACAGACTATTCCAGTGAGAAAGATTTCTGAAAAAAACTTGGATTGTGGGGAAGTCACTTCCAGACAATTACCAGAAGCTTTTTTGTTTTCTGCTGGAATCGTTGAGTTGGCACTGAGGCGTTTCATATAAACTGCCAAAAGTTACTTTATACCACTATACAGTATCACATCAATCACCTTCAGGACCTGCACGCTATTCCCTAAGATAAATAGGAAATGAAAGCAGTGGGATGTTTTGTGTGATGCACAGTGCATATATTTGGAAGGAGAAAGCACCTCCCTTGAAATGCAGTTCATCTCAAGCCTTCCTTGATAACTTGTTTGATATAATTATTTGATTGATTCTTGTCTTGCTGATGTGCCAGGACACTCCAGTGATTAAGGCCTGGATTGAATGAACAGAGGGTACATGAATCCTGTACACGTCCCATCTGTCTATAGTGTAATCTCGCTGGAGCCCGAGATAACACAATTAATATATTAGTTAAATAATAACTTGCAAATTAAAAAGTTTGGACGTATTTGCTTGAAATATTTGCATTTAATAAACACATGCTCACATGTTCAATATCAATTCCTATCAAAGAGTTTTCCATTGACCCCTTTACTCCTGGTACCCCTTTTGTGTGTCCGACAGGAGTCGTTTTTTCCAGTACTGCACACTGGTCCCATTAAATTAACTGTCCAACTTATCCTATAGTGATATTATGATACACGGTTAGCAGACTGACTCTGTGAACTTGGCAGTAACCTGGAAAGTCTTAACATTTCATATAACTGTCTGTTTGTTCTTCCTTTCCAGCTCACTGCACCCATGTGTTAAAATAGCCCAGAGGCAGCTCATACTGTGTCTCTGTAGCTGGGTTTGGGGATAGGTAACCTGTGAAGATTAGTGCTCTGGAGAATTACAGTAATGTCATTGTAAGACTGCAAACTTTATAGTTTAAAACCACTAATGTTTGCTAAACATGGCTCTGAAAGGAGATTAAATAAAGCACTAAAGTATACTGTATGAATACAGGACTATTTTGAACAATGTTAACCTCAATCCGGTGGTAGCTGCTGGCAGTTTGCTAATAGAAGCAGCGTGGATCTTGATCTACTCTTCCATGCAGGCTTTTAACAGTTCTGTCTGTTCTGCCCCCTCTCTCTCTCTCTCTCTCTCTCTCTCTCTCTCTCTCTCTCTCTCTCTCTCTCTCTCTCTCTCTCTCTCTCTCTCTCTCTCTCTCTCTCTCTCTCTCTCTCTCTCTCTCTCTCTCTCTCTCTCTCTCTCTCTCTCTCCTAGCCCTCCCCCTGCGAGTGGTGCCGTTGTGAACCCAACAATGAGGTCCACTGTGTAGTTGGTGACTGTGCTGTCCCAGAGTGTGTCAACCCTGTGTATGAACCTGAACAGTGCTGCCCTGTGTGTAAAAACGGTAAGCATCTGTTCATTAGCCACCCTCCCATGGGCAAGCATGCACACCACAGAGGGGGAATAAAAAGGTAAGCCTTCTCTCAGGACAGACAGATTGATGGGTTACTAGGCAGGCTTATAGAATATATAGACAGACTTTTTTCATCTCAAAACCTTATTTTAATTTTTCTATTTTAATTAAATTATCGAATGCAATGCTAGACATGGGAAATGTGTAAACTGTATGTCTGGTTTTGTGCAATATCAGCCAGTGGTCCTTGGAGAATCATGCTTTGAATACAAATTCATTTCGGAGGCAACATAAACAAAAATGACTGGATATGTATTAATGACAGAAATGAATACGGGGGTCTCAATTATCCACAGACCAGCATGGAGAGAGGCCTGATCTATAGTCTCCAGCAGGCATCCTGTTCTTATTCTTATGAACACCGAGGGGGATACCATTAGTCTCCACAGAGCGAGCCCTTATCCAAAGATACGTGACATTCGTAATATCATTGTTCATTATTGGCTGAAATAATGATGAAGCTATTAGGGGTATGGGCAAGGATTGTAAACCCTTACGTAATAAACTTTCAATGTCACTATTCAGGAAGCATCCCAGCTTGTTGTTTTTTTAAATTACCGTCATAGGTTTCCAATTGTTATTGGCTCGTAAGGATCGTGATATTGTCCATTATAGGATTGCGATCGTTATTGGCTCGTAAGGATCGTGATATTGTCCATTATAGGATTGCGATCGTTATTGGCTCGTAAAGATCGTGATATTGTCCATTATAGGATTGCGATCGTTATTGGCTCGTAAGAATCGTGATATTGTCCATTATAGGATTGCGATCGTTATTGGCTCGTAAGGATCGTGATATTGTCCATTATAGGATTGCGATCGTTATTGGCTCGTAAGGATCGTGATATTGTCCATTATAGGATTGCGATCGTTATTGGCTCGTAAGGATCGTGATATTGTCCATTATAGGATTGCGATCGTTATTGGCTCCTAAGGATCGTGATATTGTCCATTATAGGATTGCGATCGTTATTGGCTCGTAAGGATCGTGATATTGTCCATTATAGGATTGCGATCGTTATTGGCTCGTAAGGATCGTGATATTGTCCATTATAGGATTGCGATCGTTATTGGCTCGTAAGGATCGTGATATTGTCCATTATAGGATTGCGATCGTTATTGGCTCGTAAGGATCGTGATATTGTCCATTATAGGATTGCGATCGTTATTGGCTCGTAAGGATCGTGATATTGTCCATTATAGGATTGCGATCGTTATTGCCTCGTAAGGATCGTGATATTGTCCATTATAGGATTGCGATCGTTATTGGCTCGTAAGGATCGTGATATTGTCCATTATAGGATTGCGATCGTTATTGGCTCGTAAGGATCGTGATATTGTCCATTATAGGATTGCGATCGTTATTGGCTCGTAAGGATCGTGATATTGTCCATTATAGGATTGCGATCGTTATTGGCTCGTAAGGATCGTGATATTGTCCATTATAGGATTGCGATCGTTATTGGCTCGTAAGGATCGTGATATTGTCCATTATAGGATTGCGATCGTTATTGGCTCCTAAGGATCGTGATATTGTCCACAGAGCGAGCCCTTATCCAAAGATACGTGACATTCGTAATATCATTGTTCATTATTGGCTGAAATAATGATGAAGCTATTAGGGGTATGGGCAAGGATTGTAAACCCTTACGTAATAAACTTTCAATGTCACTATTCAGGAAGCATCCCAGCTTGTTGTTTTTTTAAATTACCGTCATAGGTTTCCAATTGTTATTGGCTCGTAAGGATCGTGATATTGTCCATTATAGGATTGCGATCGTTATTGGCTCGTAAGGATCGTGATATTGTCCATTATAGGATTGCGATCGTTATTGGCTCGTAAAGATCGTGATATTGTCCATTATAGGATTGCGATCGTTATTGGCTCGTAAGAATCGTGATATTGTCCATTATAGGATTGCGATCGTTATTGGCTCCTAAGGATCGTGATATTGTCCACAGAGCGAGCCCTTATCCAAAGATACGTGACATTCGTAATATCATTGTTCATTATTGGCTGAAATAATGATGAAGCTATTAGGGGTATGGGCAAGGATTGTAAACCCTTACGTAATAAACTTTCAATGTCACTATTCAGGAAGCATCCCAGCTTGTTGTTTTTTTAAATTACCGTCATAGGTTTCCAATTGTTATTGGCTCGTAAGGATCGTGATATTGTCCATTATAGGATTGCGATCGTTATTGGCTCGTAAGGATCGTGATATTGTCCATTATAGGATTGCGATCGTTATTGGCTCGTAAGGATCGTGATATTGTCCATTATAGGATTGCGATCGTTATTGGCTCGTAAGGATCGTGATATTGTCCATTATAGGATTGCGATCGTTATTGGCTCGTAAGGATCGTGATATTGTCCATTATAGGATTGCGATCGTTATTGGCTCGTAAGGATCGTGATATTGTCCATTATAGGATTGCGATCGTTATTGGCTCGTAAGGATCGTGATATTGTCCATTATAGGATTGCGATCGTTATTGGCTCCTAAGGATCGTGATATTGTCCACAGAGCGAGCCCTTATCCAAAGATACGTGACATTCGTAATATCATTGTTCATTATTGGCTGAAATAATGATGAAGCTATTAGGGGTATGGGCAAGGATTGTAAACCCTTACGTAATAAACTTTCAATGTCACTATTCAGGAAGCATCCCAGCTTGTTGTTTTTTTAAATTACCGTCATAGGTTTCCAATTGTTATTGGCTCGTAAGGATCGTGATATTGTCCATTATAGGATTGCGATCGTTATTGGCTCGTAAGGATCGTGATATTGTCCATTATAGGATTGCGATCGTTATTGGCTCGTAAGGATCGTGATATTGTCCATTATAGGATTGCGATCGTTATTGGCTCGTAAGGATCGTGATATTGTCCATTATAGGATTGCGATCGTTATTGCCTCGTAAGGATCGTGATATTGTCCATTATAGGATTGCGATCGTTATTGGCTCGTAAGGATCGTGATATTGTCCATTATAGGATTGCGATCGTTATTGGCTCGTAAGGATCGTGATATTGTCCATTATAGGATTGCGATCGTTATTGGCTCGTAAGGATCGTGATATTGTCCATTATAGGATTGCGATCGTTATTGGCTCGTAAGGATCGTGATATTGTCCATTATAGGATTGCGATCGTTATTGGCTCGTAAGGATCGTGATATTGTCCATTATAGGATTGCGATCGTTATTGCTTCGTAAGGATCGTGACATTGTCCATTATAGGATTGCGATTGTTATTGGCTCGTAAGGATCATGATATTGTCCATTATAGGATTGCGATCGTTATTGCCTCGTAAGGATCGTGATATTGTCCATTATAGGATGGCGAGTGTTATTGCCTCGTAAGGATCGTGATATTGTCCATTATAGGATGGCGATCGTTATTGGCTCGTAAGGATCGTGATATTGTCCATTATAGGATTGCGATCGTTATTGGCTCCTAAGGATCGTGATATTGTCCATTATAGGATTGCGATCGTTATTGGCTCCTAAGGATCGTGATATTGTCCATTATAGGATTGTGATCGTTATTGCTTCGTAAGGATCGTGATATTGTCCATTATAGGATTGCGATCGTTATTGGCTCGTAAGGATCGTGATATTGTCCATTATAGGATTGCGATCGTTATTGGCTCGTAAGGATCGTGATATTGTCCATTATAGGATTGCGATTGTTATTGGCTCGTAAGAATCGTGATATTGTCCATTATAGGATTGCGATCGTTATTGGCTCGTAAGGATCGTGATATTGTCCATTATAGGATTGCGATCGTTATTGCTTCGTAAGGATCGTGATATTGTCCATTATAGGATTGCGATTGTTATTGGCTCGTAAGGATCGTGATATTGTCCATTATAGGATTGCGATCGTTATTGGCTCATAAGGATCGTGATATTGTCCATTATAGGATTGCGATCGTTATTGGCTCGTAAGGATCGTGATATTGTCCATTATAGGACTGCGATCATTATTGCCTCGTAAGGATCGTGATATTGTGAAGTCGGCATAATTCCAGCTTTAACCTTCCCCCTGGAAAACAATGGTTGTCTGGTCTTGGATAATTAACACAGGCATATAAATCAACAGCCACATGGATAGAGCAAAGCCTTAAGGCTAACGGGTAAAGACAGGCTGCTCATAGCCCAGCCATCAGAACCCCATTCCCTGGCACAAGATTAGGCTGCAAGTCAGACAGAAACAATGTGGTTGCATTAGTGACCCTTCTGGTCATGCATTCCATGAAGAATATATTCATTTTCTTCCTCTCTTCTCATAGTTTAGTGGTGGCTTTCAGAGGTAGAGACAGGAACTATATCAACACTACTGCAGACTGGTTTGAAACAGTATTGAACCATAAAGCAAACAAACTATTATACATTCCACAGCAGTCTACTAGTAAATGGTACACATAAATGTTTTCAGTATGCACTTATTTACCTCACATTGTTTGCATCTGTGAGTGTCTATTAAAAATGTATACCAGTACTCACATGCCAGAGGGGAAGGTTTCTGTGACAGATGTTCATGAGTTCTAATGGGATCGGATGCTCTTTAAGTACATCTTACTGTTTGCCCATTGCCTACAGCTACCTAATATGATATTTCAAACAGGCAGAAAAAACATATTGAAGCTCTGATTACTATGGCACTTGTAGTAGGGTTGCTGCATATCATCCAGTCCTCAGGGATCAGTCGGGCAATCACTGCAGAGCAGCAGTGAAAAGAGCAGCCAAAACCCTTCTATGGGAATGCCTGCCGTACTTGTCAAACACCCATGATTATGCAGTGCCACGGGGACTCTTGAGACATCATTAAAAATACCCCTTTTTCCATTCCTTCTCACTTTAGGTGTTCCAATCGAAACAAATTCAGTTTTTCACGTAGATTGCATTACGTTAGAGTCTTTGTGAAATATGAAAAACATTTCTCCATGAGGCAGTATCCAAAAAATTCTAGGAAAAAACTGCTCTGCTTGTTCTGTGATTAATGGTTGTGAAAAAATTACCCAAATAAATTATAATTGTTACAGTGGCATTTTTTTTTTTACCCCTTTTTAGCTGTCTGTGTCTCTTAAAATGAAAAAGAACTATCCTATAAAAAAAGTAGTGCTGTGCGTTCTGAAATTGACAGCAGCATCTTGCAACAGAAAGCTCCTGGGAGCTCTCAAGATAGAGTTAAATGAAAACAGCCATGCCTCTTATCTTTTAAAAGCCCACACACTCACTTTTACCTTTCCACTCTCTCTTCCTACACCCAGAATCCAGACCACCCCAGTGCAAGTCTTTGTCAGGTTGGTGAAGCAGCCATTTTTTGGGCTGACAGCTTTATAGGAACAGGGGCGGAAGGCCTTAAAGATTAAACCACTGCCAGAGGATTGTACATGGAGATAAAATGAGAGGCAACTCCTGACTAATTGAAACCGCTAACTGTGTAAGAGACAGTAACTGCACTTGGCAGCTCCCTGTAACAGCATCATTAGACCCCAGATAACTGACGTCAGGGACACTGACCTCCATTCGCTGCTATAGAAGGTTGATTAACTTCCAGAATCCACAAAAACACTTTTCAATAAAGTGATACTTCTGCCAGATATTCCTTTGAAGAGCTTGGCAAACACCCATATCTAAAAAAAAAAAAAAAAAAAAAAAAATGACCACTTGGCATTGTCTGCAATGCAACTGTGAATCCAGGCTCAACACCCCTTTTACATGTACTCTGTTGCATCATTCTGCTAAATGTCTATTGACAAGGGCAGGTGGTTTGAGAGGGTTATGTTGCTGTTACGGCCCTCACCACGCTCAGGAAGTAGAAGCCTGGTCTGCAGTGTTCTGGATGAATGAATCACTTCCTCTTCAGAGGGCGATGGCAATGGCTCTGTATGTGCTACACATATAGTATGTGCAGCTAGGAGAAAGATATGTAGGAAAAAAGAGTCGGTTTGAGACTGAGGAGGTAGTGAATGAGAAGACAGTATATCAGGCCTATGTCTGTAACTGCTCATCCAAGAGACTGGCTCTTTAGTACAAGTTAAGATTAATACCTAGGTCTGTCAAGTCACATATTTGCACGTAGAACCCACAGCAAGCTCTCTGAACACTACAAATGGAACAACAAATTCTTGACTCTGAAATATACCAGTGCAGTATGTCCCTGATGTGTGATTCTGTTTTCTGTATTCGTGAGATGAATATCCAGGGTACTTTTTCCACTGTTCTAAGGCAGTGTGTTTTTGTTATTCTGTACATTCTGACTCATTCCCTGTTTCTAAGATGCCTGTGAAACTCAATTCCAGCGAGTAGTGACATGCTTTGACCATAAACAATAACTTTGCTTTTACTTTTTTTTTTTTTTTTTACAAGATTATTTATAGCCAGTGCTCTTCGGATCAATACGAATTAGGATTTGGCACCGTCTGTTAATAGCTCCCCTGGTTCCACTCAATCGATTTTATTACTTTTAGTTTTAGGAAGGTTAGCTCACCGTAAACCCATTAGATGGGGAAGCAGCAGCCAATGAAGTCAGATAAGTTGGTGTTACTTTATTTTAGTTTTTGCATCTGTGTCTTTCAAGAGAACCGAACAAGGTGTTCTACCTTTTCACTGGTTACAGTTTGATAATTAGGATCATTTTCTAGACTGCAGTTAGCAGATTTAATACGACCTCATTAACAGGACAGACTGCACTGAAACAAAAATGTATTTAACCAACTACTGGGTTACAGTTTAGTGAACAGTGCCCAGCAATGCAAATATGATTCTCAAAGCTATTTACTCCAAATCGGCATTGACGTAATAGAACGAACTCTAATTAAACATCTAAATCAAATTAGAAACAACTTTATGCTTAATTGAAGTCAAAAGTCTTAGTAGTTTATTGGTGGTTTGGAAACGGTATTGGGTATGTTCTTTTGGAAACTAAGGTGGTAATAATGAATAGGTGAAAAGAGCTTTGAGAATTTAGCGCCAACTTTACGCTAAACATTTGCAAAAATAAGTCAGATTCCTTACCTTTTTAGACACCTTAGCACAGGGGTGGCCCAAGTTGCTTCTTCCACTCCTGGTCTTTGTTCCAACTGTGTTTTAAATTGTTTAATTGAACCAATAAAACCTCCATCCAGACCCTGAAGTAGTTAATGATCTTATCTTGCCTCTAAACCTGGAGTGGAACGGCCCTCCAAGACCGGGACTGGACACCCTTGCCTGAGCACATCAATCACTTCAATGCAGACCTATAGCAATGCTAACAGTCTCTTTGTGTGTGTCTCTGTGTGTGTGTGTGTGTGTGTTCAACCAGGTCCAAACTGCTTTGCTGGAACAACAATAATCCCAGCTGGGATCGAAGTGAAGGTTGACGAATGCAACATCTGTCACTGTCACAACGGAGACTGGTGGAAGCCGGCGCAGTGTTCGAAACGCGAGTGCCAAACCAAACAGAATTCATAGAGACACACCGAGAGACAGAGAACACAGGCAGGGCACAGACACCTGTTCTGATCCAGTGGAGTGACACTCCTTCGCCAAGCTGATTGATGAGTGCTGCTAAGGATATCATTTACACATTTCTGTCACCCTCTTGTGCCCCATCTCTCCCCAGTATATATAGAAATACACAAGTGCAGGGCCTGGTTGGGTAGTATTTACAGATCTGGAGTCAATTCTGTGAGGCAAATGTTCAAGATGTTAGCCTCAATTAACTGGGAACCAATAAAACAAAACAAAACAAACCCACTGGGAATATCTCGATTGGAAACTGTGACTTTATTACAGAAGACTGTTAACTTATATGTAGACCATTCCCAAAGACTTAGCGCATTGTTAAAGATCGTCCTGAAATCAAACTGATCACCTTGCATCCCTGAAGGCGTATTATACAAACAGGTCTTCACAATTTCTCAAATAACAGTATTACATAAGCTTACATCTTTCTTTGTCTTCTTCAGTGGGGGCCGTTTACAAAGCTTTGTATTTTAAATTTTGGGAGTTAAAGAAAGTTTGATCACTACACTAAACTGTATGATTAGACAGTTGCTGAAGATGCCAACAGAAGACAAATTGGTTGAGGTTGAAGAAATCATTCTATAAAAGAGCTCAAACTTTGTGAATATGGTTATCAAGTAGATTAAAACCCTTGATATACGTTGTGATATTTACTAGCATACAAAGAGCACTCTGGTTTATACAGTGAAGTGTCGAACAGTCCAATTCAGTACAAATCCATGTCCAGCATTTTTTGTTTGGATTTGGGAGTTGTTCTTGTATCTTATTGGCAGCTTATCAGTGCATCAAAGGTTTTTTTGTTCTGTTAGTCTTTTCACTAGGCTAGTATACTGTTCTTAGTGGATTTTTCAAATTCATTAAAGTATTTGTATAAAAAAAATGCACCAAACTCTCTCTCCTATAAGCTATATATCTATATATATATATATTATATATATATATATATATATATATATATATATATATATATATATATATATATATATATAACCGTCTCCGAGGCGGTTCAGTTGAAGGTTAAACTTAAAAAAACGACGTTTAGGTGTGTCACATAACGATACCGTAAGTAGTAATACATTCAAGACACAATAAGGTTTATGTAAAATGTCAGTAATAAATTTCAAATGTTGATAAAGAATTACAGTAAAAAATTACAACACAATAAATAAAAGCATTTTTTTTTCTGTAACTTGCGTTTCGTGTAAAAATTACATGATACGCAAACGCAAGTATTCAGATGAAGTAGCAACAACAACAAATTTGATTACTCAGCGGCTATATTTATTGTACAGGGCTGTAGAACTAGGCAGGGTAGGTGCATAATATGCAGAAATGATATTTGTCAGACAATATGGAGCACACCTTCTCAACGTCAGCACGTTCTTGTGTCGTCCCCCCGTCCTCGTCCCCCCCACTGCTTTAGAATATAACATATAATCATCAAACACAGGTTTGTATAAATATAAAAACAATAAATAACAACACAGAAATCACAAAACAAAAAAGAAAATGCCAAGGTCTGTACTGCTTTTGCAATCAGTCTGCAAAAATGTGAATGTGCGTACGTTGACTTAACCTGGCTGCTTCAGAGTCCCGATGGCTGTGCTATTACAGATAGGATTTGTAAATGCCACTGTACTGTGTGTGTGAACATGTTTTCTTTTGAGCACAAGAACATTGGGTTTCAGCAGGAATTACCCTCAAGCAGTATAATAAAGATTTCTTTATTGGTTTTTTTTTGTTGCTAAACAGCGCTTGTTAATCTTCACAAGCAGTCATTTATTCTACAATAAGATATTTTAAGTTAATTGTAATTTGGCATGTTGCAGTTACTTGGACACTGCACCATTCATGACATGTTTTTCACTTTAAAATTCACCAGCTAAAAGTGCAGTATTTTTTTGTTTTGTTTTTAATATAATTTTACATATAGCAACAATAAATAACACACCCCTTCCTCCTAGCCAATTCTACCCAGTGGCTTGAACGGCTAGCAACAGCAGAATATTTTATACTGCAGACTGTAGCTGCTAGAATGCCATAGTGAAACCAAGCAAAGTATTGAACAGTAAATACTGGCTGCATAATTATCTTTTGTATATAAAATCAATAAATACAATTATATGATAATTACCATTAACCTTTATTCCAGTTGGTGCGGTGATCCTCAAAAGTTTCACAATGGTATCATGCTATTTTCTGTTGGCTGATTTGGATTTACCCCTTATTTCCTTAACTGGTGACCCTACTGATGTGTGCTGCTGAAATCTACACTGACTTACTGTAGCTGGCAGTGGAAAACGATTGCAAGTTATTTTTCTGTGTTTCAAAATGAGTGTGCTTGAAAAAGAAAAAAATACAACTTGATTAATCATTTATTCTGCTGTAATAAAAAAAAAAAAAACATTCTAACGAATTCAAATACAAATTTTGCAATGTGTACTGAAGAAAATACGAGATACAAAAACTGGTAAAAGAAAAGCAGATTGTGTATTATTATATATAAAAAGACTATTTTGTTAAATATAAGAACATGTGTTATTCAGCAAACAGCGTTGTGTTTTTCTTCTGATTTGTCTGTGTATTTAATGACAGGGATATCGCTATGTTTTATTACTGCTATCATTAATACAGTTATAGATGTCTATACAATAATGGAATGGATATGGACAGATGAACACAATACATCTAAATACAGGATAAACCACAAAGCTTAGTGCCGTATTTATTGACATGAGCAAGGATGGCCGACCAGCATGGGGCCCTTCATACATGTTGAGTAGCTATTTCCAAATCAGTGTTATTTTCTTAATCATTGATCAGGATCAACGGACAAGAAAACTTCACACTGGGGAGGGACTCCGTCCTCACTGCTGGTATTTGACGTGTAGAAGTCTGTTTATTGGCCTTACAAGTTCTTTTAAAAATCACCAATAAGACCATCAGAACTCAGAAGCGAATCTGAAATTATTTGATAATAGCATAAAAACATCCCTTTTCCTTTGAACTAGAATTGTGTGAGATGAATCCATACTGCGGGATTCATTTTGTAGTCCAACCTGCAAGAGGGTTACGGTAACATTGAAGTCTCAGTACAGAATGGAAATAAAGCAAAGTGCTTTCCCTTTTCACACAGGAAGTGAAGAGGTCTGATAACACTGCGCCATCCCCTCCATCCTTTCTGAGCTCCAATTAATTTAAAGCAGAAAGCTGCAATCAATAGTAATTAGGAGCATCCTAGCTAATGCTAAAGAAAGGCTCTCTTTGTGTCCTGGGGAACGAGATCCACACCCCCAGACACAGCAACACCTCAGAGGAACGAGATCCACACCCCCAGACACAGCAACACCTCGGAGGAACGAGATCCACACCCCCAGACACAGCAACACCTCGGAGGAACGAGATCCACACCCCCAGACACAGCAACACCTCGGAGGAACGAGATCCACACCCCCAGACACAGCAACACCTCGGAGGAACGAGATCCACACCCCCAGACACAGCAACACCTCGGAGGAACGAGATCCACACCCCCAGACACAGCAACACCTCGGAGGAACGAGATCCACACCCCCAGACACAGCAACACCTCAGAGGAACGAGATCCACACCCCCAGACACAGCAACACCTCGGAGGAACGAGATCCACACCCCCAGACGCAGCAACACCTCAGAGGAACGAGATCCACACCCCCAGACGCAGCAACACCTCGGAGGAACGAGATCCACACCCCCAGACACAGCAACACCTCGGAGGAACGAGATCCACACCCCCAGACGCAGCAACACCTCGGAGGAACGAGATCCACACCCCCAGACGCAGCAACACCTCGGAGGAACGAGATCCACACCCCCAGACGCAGCAACAGCTCTGAGGAACGAGATCCACACCCCCAGACGCAGCAACAGCTCTGAGGAACGAGATCCACACCCCCAGACACAGCAACACCTCTGAGGAACGAGATCCACACCCCCAGACATAGCAACACCTCTGAGGAACGAGATCCACACCCCCAGACATAGCAACAGCTCTGAGGAACGAGATCCACACCCCCAGACATAGCAACAGCTCTGAGGAACGAGATCCACACCCCCAGACATAGCAACAGCTCGGAGGAACGAGATCCACACCCCCAGACGCAGCAACACCTCAGAGGAACGAGATCCACACCCCCAGACACAGCAACACCTCAGAGGAACGAGATCCACACCCCCAGACATAGCAACAGCTCTGAGGAACGAGATCCACACCCCCAGACATAGCAACAGCTCTGAGGAACGAGATCCACACCCCCAGACACAGCAACAGCTCTGAGGAACGAGATCCACACCCCCAGACACAGCAACACCTCAGAGGAACGAGATCCACACCCCCAGACACAGCAACACCTCAGAGGAACGAGATCCACACCCCCAGACACAGCAACACCTCAGAGGAACGAGATCCACACCCCCAGACACAGCAACACCTCAGAGGAACGAGATCCACACCCCCAGACACAGCAACACCTCGGAGGAACGAGATCCACACCCCCAGACACAGCAACACCTCGGAGGAACGAGATCCACACCCCCAGACGCAGCAACACCTCGGAGGAACGAGATCCACACCCCCAGACGCAGCAACACCTCAGAGGAACGAGATCCACACCCCCAGACGCAGCAACACCTCGGAGGAACGAGATCCACACCCCCAGACGCAGCAACACCTCGGAGGAACGAGATCCACACCCCCAGACGCAGCAACACCTCTGAGGAACGAGATCCACACCCCCAGACGCAGCAACAGCTCTGAGGAACGAGATCCACACCCCCAGACATAGCAACAGCTCTGAGGAACGAGATCCACACCCCCAGACGCAGCAACAGCTCTGAGGAACGAGATCCACACCCCCAGACACAGCAACAGCTCTGAGGAACGAGATCCACACCCCCAGACGCAGCAACACCTCGGAGGAACGAGATCCACACCCCCAGACGCAGCAACAGCTCTGAGGAACGAGATCCACACCCCCAGACGCAGCAACAGCTCTGAGGAACGAGATCCACACCCCCAGACGCAGCAACAGCTCGGAGGAACGAGATCCACACCCCCAGACGCAGCAACACCTCAGAGGAACGAGATCAACACCCCCAGACACAGCAACACCTCAGAGGAACGAGATCCACACCCCCAGACACAGCAACACCTCTGAGGAACGAGATCCACACCCCCAGACATAGCAACAGCTCTGAGGAACGAGATCCACACCCCCAGACACAGCAACAGCTCTGAGGAACGAGATCCACACCCCCAGACGCAGCAACACCTCGGAGGAACGAGATCCACACCCCCAGACGCAGCAACAGCTCTGAGGAACGAGATCCACACCCCCAGACGCAGCAACAGCTCGGAGGAACGAGATCCACACCCCCAGACGCAGCAACAGCTCGGAGGAACGAGATCCACACCCCCAGACGCAGCAACACCTCAGAGGAACGAGATCCACACCCCCAGACACAGCAACACCTCAGAGGAACGAGATCCACACCCCCAGACACAGCAACACCTCAGAGGAACGAGATCCACACCCCCAGACAAAGCAACACCTCAGAGGAACAAGATCCACACCCCTAGACACAGCAACACCTCAGAGGAACAAGATCTACACCCTTTTAGCTTTTAAATTATCATAAAACAGCGATATTTTGTTTAAATTGTCAGAGAAAACACACACTATTTGTCAAAATTGAATGTTATAATATTTTATCATATTTACACATTTAAGTTATGTATGCATGCAAGCAAAAAGGAAAATGTATTTAGTGTTATAGCTAATTAAAAAAAAGCATACGCACAGTTTTTTTTTTAATTCAATTTAGACTTATTTAATTTCTGCTAAGTAGGCATAAATACAATTGTTTTCATGCGTTATGTGCACTAACATTAAGTTATGTGTGATTTGTTAAAAAAAAAAAAAAAAAAAAAAATTATATATATTTATTTTGTTAAATTAGGCTATGTAAGATAATCTCATGGCAGGGCCTGAAATGGTTCAAGCTGCAATAGGAGGATTTATCTGTTAACCTGCCAAAGGTGTATTTTGAGCTAAGCAGCTCTATTAATCAATAACAGCAGCATGCACTTCTGGAAACAAAATACATAAAAGCCCTTCATACAGCACCTGATGGACTGATTATAGTGGCATGCATACAGCAGCTTCCCAGGTCTGACAAGACCAAAATACAATGTGACAGGACTGCAGGCCCAACGTGTGTATCCTGGATCACACAGAGCGTGGCAGCTGTCAAGCACACCAGCAGCAAGTGTCTGGAACAGTTTCATCTCAGTGACTGTAATTCACTTAAACAGCCTCTGCCAAGTACCCTCATTTGCATGGGGTAATTAAGACATCGTAGCCTTAGCTCCGATAGAGGAGGCACGTTGGCATCTGACACGCAAATGCCTTTTGAAATCTTAGCAGAGCCTGAAATGGTTCAAGCTGCAATAGGAGGATTTAGGTGAAAGGAGCAGCCACGCTAAATCCCATCGTCTATAACTGGAACTGTTTGAAAGAAATAAAACTCCAAGCTTTAGCTTTCTTCTGGTGGGTTAACGGCTGGGTATCTGCCAGGGACACAAATAGATGCTCTTAACAGCCTAAAAGAAGCAGACCCACAGCAACACTGACTTTCTAGAATAACAGCCTGCCTCTCAGACAAATGTTTCCTCAACAGGGGGCCCAATCACAGGATTTGTTGCAATAGTCTTTTAATTGGAAACCTGTGACTCAGACAGATGGAAGGTTGTTGTTAATTATAAACATTTAGAGAGAGCAGAGAGAGCAGCAGCACCAAGAGAGCAGAGACAGGGCAGCAGCAGAGAGAGAGAGCGGAGCTGAACCCTGCTACTGGGAGAGCAGAGAGAGAGAGCAGCAACATCGAGAGAGCAGAGACAGAGAAGCAGCATCGACTGAGCAGCAACACAGAGAGAACAAAGAGAGCACAACATCGAGAGAGCAGAAAGCAGCAGCGATACAGCAGAGAGCAGCAGCACTGAGAGAGCAAAGAGAGAGCAGCAGCAACGAGAGAGCAGAGATAGCAGCAGCACAGAGACAGCAGAGAGAGAGAGCAGCACCAAGACAGCAGAGAGCAGCAGCACAGAGAGAGCAGAGAAAAAGCAGCAGCATCGAGAGAGCAGAGAGAAAGCAGCAGCACTGACTGAGCAGCAACACTGAGAGAACAAAGAGAGCACAGCATCAAGAGAGCAGAAAGAGAGCAGCAGCAGAGAGCAGCAGCATTGAGAGAGCAGCAGCGAGAGCAGCAGCATCGAAAGAGCAACAAGAGAGCAGAAGCGATACAGCAGAGAGAGAGCAGCACCGAGACAGCAGAGAGCAGCAGCACGGAGAGAGCAGAGAGCAGCAGCACCAAGAGAGCAGCACAGAGAGAGCAGCAACATCGAGACAACAGAGAGAGCTCCAGAAGACTTGCCCTCCACACCTCTGTCCAGGTTAACAAATGTACTGCTTTGTAACCTAAAAAGCTGCTGATTCCTTGAAGTTCAATCTCAATGTGGCTTTTCTGCTTTTGTTTGTATTGTTGCCTTGTATTCATGAAATTCTCCAAACCCCAATCTGTGCTTTATAATGACAGCTTCAATGTTACTGTCATTCCTACTGTCATTCCTACTGTCATCAAAAGCTCAGCAGCTAGCATGTCAAACCATTTTCAATGCTATGGAAACTCCTATGGGGGGGGTTCTTAAATCCTGTATGTAGATGCCTTGGTGATATAGATGCATTGACTTCTGACCTAATGATGCCATGTTTTATCCACTGGCCTTATCCTTGCCATAGACCACTTTTCATATAGACATTTTACGTTAAGTCACTCATGTTCATAACCCATGTCTACTGCACATTTTCGTTTCTGCTTCTCTGTCTCAGCGGCTCTCAACACTTGTGATTTACCACAGTACGTTTGATGGCTCTCTTCCGCTCCTTTGTTTATACTTACACTGAAACTTCAATATCCAGCAGCCTGTCAAGACCCCCAGAAGGCACTTCATACTACATGGCATATGGTCACCCGAGATGATAATATGGGTCACTGAAAAAGGAGGAAAGAAAAGGTTCTGAATTTTGTTTAAGCTGCAGTGCTGCTACAACTAAAGAAAGTATAAATGGCACGTAAACTCAGGCACTAAAACCCAAATTCAATAAAAAAAAATATATACAAGCCGAACACAGATTTAAAGTTCTGGAAGAAAAAAAAAAAAAAAAAAAAAACACAAAACAATCCAACGGGACACAGGACCAGACGAGCTCCTCGCTCTGACTCCAGAGTACAGACTTTCAGTAAGGAATGCCCTAACCAAGTATCAAGCATAATTGGAGAAGCGGTTATGCAACTGTAACATAAATACAGACTGAGACACCTGCATCTTTATATCCGCAGATTCTCATGCTCAATAGCATTTGCTACACAATTTTACCAACCACAAAACAAAAAAGAAGCCTGTTGTGTAACATACCCGAGTTATTGAATGCGTTTCTTTTTTTTTAAACTTATACGTAAAAACGTTAAAAGTAGACCCACCCCCTAAAAACAAATATTGTACTATACTACTGCATTAGTCTACAATGTATTTAAGGTGTTTTAAGTAGACATTTCTTTGCTGTGCATATCAGGACCCTGCTGTTTATTTAAGGAGTCATTAGCTTGGAATGCAATTTCAACTGTTTTATTATATAGTGCCATTGATATTTGATAGTGTTTGCGATCATTCAGAGTGGTTTGGGGTTCTGTTGCTGCAAAATTAAAAAAGTTCCCTGGCACCTTGCTGAGACTCTGGCAAGGGGGGTGTGGGGCAGAGATGGGGGCGGGAACCCTGTATGCAGCCAGTAGGAGAGCCCTCATCTCGTCTGTCTCTGCATGGTCAATGGGCCGCAGTCTGAAGATGTTACTGTGAAACGGGAACACAAAGGAATAATCACCACGCAGTCCAGTCCATACAGATATGCTGCATGAGTCAGCAGGCGGTGCAAGTGGAAATAGCAAGTACCACAAGACAAAGCTGGTTTTAGGTACCTGTCCAATGTTCAGAAATACTGCAGTAATGAGATCAGATTCAGCACAATTCACTCCTCAATAAGCACCCCCCACTCTTGACCCCCAGTCCTCATGCACTGTGCTCATCTCCTTAATGAACCTCCTTGTTAAACTGGTTCAAATCTAGAAGAACACAAAAGGATTTTCCCCAAGCTGTCTGTCTTCATGAAAACCACTCGAGTAATTACACTCATTCAATCTATACCATACACTGGGGACCGCTGTCTTTAAAAATCATCTCGCATTCGGTTGCAAATCGATACAGACACTGCAACTTGTGGAACTTCAATGCAGGAGATGCAACAGCATGAAGACAACATATACTGCAATTAAAAAGGACAATGAATGTATAAAAGATATAAGACATATTCACATCTTACAGCACTGCATCTTCTGAACACCAAACTACAAATTACATGCAATCTGAATGTCTCAATACACAGCGATTTGCCACCTACATGTTAAAATATTTCAGAAGGATACAGAATGTCTTGCAAGTAATCCAGCTGCACAGCTGCTTTATAGTATTTAGTTTCTGACCAATACCCTGAGGAATGCATGATGGGGTAAAACACAAGGCTGCAGTCAACTGCACCTCCCACTGGGGAAAGTGGATGATCAATACGCAGGGCACTGGTGCATGTGAAAATGGATTTCTAGTTAAACAGATGCTTATTTTTACGAATAGTTTGTTCCATCCCCTCTAGGCCATTTCCATTTATTTTTATTTCCTAAAGCAAGGTAGGCAGGTAAAAACATGAACAGTTAGTCAAGGTTAACACTATTACACACATTTAAAAAAGAAAGACATACACAGCATACGGCTTCAGACATAATCTATACCTAATCACCCCTTCATTAATTAGTAATACTAAAATACATAATCCCACAAGAAAAAATAGTCTGGCCAGCAAATTCAAAGCAGAGATCCCAGTACTGATGAACTCAAGCTCAGGCAGGTACAGTCAGAAGTGTAGCAGGTTTCTGGTTTGAAAATAAACAGATTTTCTATTTCCAGACTGCACTGGATCTGCCTGTACAGGTTGTTTATTTGATTTGGGTAGGGGTTGGAATGATGTGCTGGGCAGGTCACAATAAACCAGCAGGATTTTTAACCTTGCTGGTACTGCATGGTTATCACACGATTGTGAAGATCCACTGTACACCACCACAGGCTTATAAAATTGTGTAAAAACCTGTTTTTTTTTTATACAATCGGCTTTCTCTGTATAAATTTCACTTCAGAAAGCACAAAGTAAAAAATCCTCATTTCTAACCAGCTGTCGAATCCTAAAACACTGCCTCCCTTCTCATTAGCATCCTGTGGAGTCTAAGCGGCACTCGAGAGAGAGGGCGGTGAAGTTTAATATGAATTGGAAACACTTGCAGGGAGAGTGCGCTTGGGATTGGCTCCAAGTGAAATGGAGGGTGGCGATTAATTAAAAGAGGCACACACAAACAAATAAAAGAAAGGTTTGGTTCCGCAGATGAAATGTCTGCTTCGCAGATAAATCCGAGGGGACAATTAATAGGTCCACTGGTCCATAAAATATTTAATTGGGATTTTTCAGAAAAAGCTATTTGAGAATTCTAATCCGTTTTTCCCCCCTCCCCTGGAGGTTGTTCTTAGAAATGGATAAATGCAAAATAAAACAGGTAAATACATAAAATGAATTGTGTTAACAGAGCTTCCATGATGCATTTTGGCTGGCAGCCGGTGTTCATTTGAGGACAGGCTACTTTGTCATTTTTTGGAACATTTTTAACTGCCATCTGTCTGTTATTTGAATTGTCTCCAACTGTATCACTATGGTTACTTACTCTCATTTTGTTAAACCGCAAAAGTGAAGTCTAAATGCAATGTATCAAATGACATAAATACAACTTGTGTTCAAAATTTTTCAAAGAAATGTTTGTGGTGCTTAATGGGGGAAGCTAGAATGACAGCACTTCAGTGTGGCCAAACATCATAATTGGGTTTGCGCATTTTCGATCAAAAGTCAATTCAAAATGTGCAGTACAACCCCACTGTCCCAGCCCAGACCAAGGGTAACTAAACTACATTCCCAAGACTCTTATTATACTTCACACTATCCTCCAGCTTCGTGGAATTATGGCCTGCAGGCTACTGTTTTAATACCCCACCCAGGGCAGGAAGGGAGAAATTCAGGATGTCTGGTTCCCAAAAGAAAGCTATAAACTAGAAGACAGCAGGCCCGACCAGTTCAACAAGTCCAATTAAATCAAAGTATATAAAGAGGAATCCATCCACATCTCTATCTACCCTATCCATATAATCCATCTACTCAAAGCAATACCCATCCATCCATCTATATACCACCCAGCATCCATTACCTATCCTTCCAGCTAGCTATTCAACCATCCATCCACTCAATGTGTCTATGCATCAATCTACTGCTCCACCTTTCAATGGGAAAGGGGAATGTTTTACGGAGCTGAGGACTTAAGTTACCATTGGGAGCACTGTGCAAGGCGTGCCTGCTTGTTTATTTATATAACATGCTGCCACTCTTCCTGGGACCTCAGGGAGAGTGTGCTCATTCATGGGGGTACCAGTCTTGACCAGCCTGTGAAACCCTGCTGTCTCACTGGTATATCGTCTTGACGTTCAGTATTTCGTGACCTGTTCTCAGTTTTGGGAAATAAAGAATCTGTAATTCAATTGCAAGATCTGTATTTGTGGTGTTGTTGTGACTAAAAAAGCAGGTACCTGTTATTGCCATTATAGAACGGACTCTGGTAGCCCACTGATCCGTTCCCTCCTGGTAGCCGAGTTAGACATGACTGTCCCTTTGTGAAGGGATTAGGAATAACAGGATGACACAGCCACACTTGGTATGATAACCTATGAGAATGTTGCCGTGTCCAGTTAGATCAATTCACTTTGGTCAAAATCCCATATGGACCCCCAAAACAAAGTGAACAGAACGGCACTCAAATAAGGGGTACCATTCTACAGCTCTGGACAAAAGTATATATATATATATATTTGTGATATTTTATTTAGCATCATGTTATCAAAGAAATTACAAAATTATATCACAAAAGTCTACCGGAAGCAAAAATAGTTGTACAGTATTTCATGTTAGATTTCAAAATGTCATATTTAACGTTTGTCAGTATATGGAAAAACTACAAAGCAGTATGTAACTCAATATGCTAACATAACCTGATTTAGCAGTTCCCTTCGACTTTATGAAGCAAAATTAGATAATTCTACAGAGTGAAGCAAAATTTTGTTATGTGGCTATAGACTCACAGCACTTCTTGGGAGGCTCCATAGCACACTAGGAGCTCCACGATGCCAGCGTGTCCGTTCTTCACAGCGTCGTGCAGAGGGGACTCGTTCTGGTAGCCGGTGGTGTTCAACAGAGCCCCCTGCTGCAGCAGCAGCTCCACCACCTTCACATGCCCGTGATTGCAGGCCTCATGCTGCAACATAAACAACAGCCTCATCTCAAAGTACCTTCTACTTTCATACTTCACTCCAAGGTTCTTAGTGGGTTTTTATAATTTCCTGTGGGAAAATTATAAGCCCAGACCTCCAGTTATTAAATAACAGGGATGGAAATAAGTTTTACTCAGTTTAATAAGACACGCCTGAGTTTGTTTCCCATACACTAGATAATCAAGCTTGTAGTAAAAACTGGAATGGGTTAAACTGCTATGCAATAGGAGTCTTATTTCCATCCTTGAACAATCCCAAATAGTGCTTATATTGACTAGATACAGTACAAATTTGATTTCTTTCTCTGAGAACTGTAAATTGTATGTATTGTGTCTTTATTTCACCTGAAAACACTCCTGCATACAAGAAGAGAAAAAAGTGAGATGACAAACACTCACAAGTGGGGTCCAGCCTGCATGGTCTTTGAGATTGGGATCTGCTCCACTGACGATACATCACCCTGGGGTGGGGGTAGAGGGACAGGAATAACTCCTTGGTAAAGCATGTGGGGATTTCATGTTGGGTTTATACGGTTGTCACCGTGATGCTGGTGTTCCATGGTTTAAAAAGCCAGTGTACATATACCAGTGTATATCTAATGAGCAGTCCCACTCTCCTCACCAAAATGCACAAGAATACAGCAGTAGACCTAACTATATTTGTTTCCTTTTTCCCCCCACCGATCATATTAAATAAATAAATCAAATAAAAGCCATGTTGCTTCCCCACCCCGGCCATTAACAGCTGCCTGTAAAAAGACAGGAAGATTATGAACTCCCTCCCTCTCCCTCCTCACAGCCCTGCTGCAACCCTTAAACGCTGCTAAAGCCTTTCCACGTGTCCCAGCAGATAATTAGACTGTGAAAAGCATGCTGCAGATTACTGCAGAACCCAACTCTCCAGCTAACCTCAGCCCAGTCCTTAATTAACAAGATTTAATGAGAAAATGGTAGTAATTATCAGACTGGACTTGCAATTACAACTACAGGGTAACGAACGGATAATTTAGAAGAAAACCCATTCCATAGTTTATTTTTCAAGGGCCGGGCCGATGTCTATGTGCTGCATTGTGATAAAGAAAAGAAAGAGTCACAGTACACCACTCTGTCAGACACCAGGATGATGCCCTCCCCCAGCAAGCTACTTGCTTCAGTAGCCTTGGTACAGAATACACAAAGAATAGTAAAAAGACAGCAAAGCCCAAAATGCTTTTCCCTTTTTTGCTGACTGTGCATATGCACAGCGTCACACGCTTTGTAAAACACCACTTTTGTTCTAATATTCTTTTGTTTTTAATTAGGATTGGCCATCGTTTCTTAGCAAATGCTTTTTACTGTAGATCTGAATATTTTTTGTCTGGTAGCTTTCAGCTTTCAAACTTTAAAATGTTTATTCACAGATTAGAGTAACCCTGGTGTTTATAATTAGTGGCAGCATTTACTTCAGTCAAATGAGGAAATTCAACACTAACATAAAACTTAGCATTAAAACTTCTATTAATTTTTTATTTTTTCACCGTTGAAGACTGGTATAAAAGCTTTGAAGTTATGTGTGCAACTTAGGATGTACAATCACTAGATGTTCCACAGGGAATAAACTGGCCTTCATTTATAATGTTCAGGGCATTTGGGCAGTAGGAAGGATTTATATCAATAAATAATATATATAAATAAAAAAATGAAAATGAAAACAAAACCTCATTGAAGCAAAACATGCAGTTTCTCAAATGGTGCATTAAGATGCACATGTCCCTCTTGGACAGCCACCCTACCTTAATACATGCAAGGTGTAGCAGGGTCTCTCCTTTGTGGTTCTTCTTGGTGACTCCAGGGCTTCCTTGGGAGGTGGGAATGCCAGGGGAGCCTAGGAGACTGCTACTCTGGGACTTCAACAGAGGGGTGTGGGGAGAAGTGGGAAGGGCTTCCCCCAGATCTCTGCTGCTGCTGCTTCTTCTTCCTTTCCTGGAGGGGGTGGAAGCATGGGAGCTTTCAGGAGAAGTCATCTGGACAACAGTCGACTCTGAGGTGCTCCTTCTCTGGTTAGAACACTTCCTGGGCCTCTTGGGAGTGCTATCAACACTTGAATCCTGTACCTGTCTTGGCTGCTTGGTGGTTTGGCTTTGCAATGCGAAGGGGTTGCAAGGCACTGAGCTTGACCGCGTGGGACTCCTCTCACATGTAGATGGCTGAGTCCTTTGCCTTAAAGGATCCTTGGTTCCTGGAGAACTTGGCCCTGGACCTTCCTGCTTGGTCTCATCATCACTGTTCCCCTCAGTGGCTGGACCATCCTCAACCACATTCCTCTTCTTTAAGATCCTGCCCATATGTAAAGATCCTATCCTGGAAAACTGCTCAATTTCAACTTTAAGAACATCTACCTTGGGTTCCTTGGGTACACCAGCCTCCATTTCTGCAGAAGAGCTGCGGAGGACATCCCTGCAGCAGAAGGATACCACTTTCTTGGATGAAGGTTCATTGACTTGCCTTTCCTCATCAACGTCCTCCTCTTTTTTGTTTTTCCTTATTCTGTCTTTGTCCAGTCCTCTTCCTCCCGAATCCCCACTCTCGGTTGATGTCTTTCAGCCTTTTCTTCTTACCTGCCTTGGCGGCTGGATTCCTTTTTGGTGCAGGTTTTTTGGGGGGGGCTCAAAGAGCCCTGGGATGAAGAAGAAGGTGTAAAATTGAAAACGGACAAGTCAGCTTTGTCTGGTACAGCGCTGAGTATCTTGGCCCCCTCTTCCTTTTCTTTCTGTGGCTGTGGATCTACCTTTGAAGATGTCTTTGGCTTCCGCACCTTGCATCTCACCTTGCGGCTCCGTGGGCTGAAGAAGATTTTAAAGTTCTTCTTCGGTTTGGTATTTGCAGCGCGCCGCGGACTGCTTGGTACTGGATTTGGATCCTTTATTACATCTAAAAGGAGAACAAAATATGGGAAGGGCACGAATAAAACAAATACTCCATAAGAACCTCATTTAGGGAAGCACCATTTAATTAGAACAGTACAAACGATGACCAATTAAAAGAGGGACAAAGCCATGATAACTGTGTCCAAATCATTCATGAATATATATGTTCATCTATCTGTATCTGTAACAAAATAATCTAAAATGCTGTTAAAGCATTGGATAAAGCACTGCTCTATACTGCATGGGCAGCGATGTAGGCATGAATGCTATTCTATGCATCTTGTCGTAACGAAAGTATTGAGAAGCAACAGAAGGCCATGAGGTTAAACTATTGGTCTCAACTATTTGTTTTTTTTTGTTGTTTTTGGTGGGTTTTTTTTTTTTCGGGGGGGGGGGGGGGGGGGGGGGGGTGGGGGGGGGGGGGGGGGCGTACAATTTAACAGGACTGCGAGACCCTGCAGTTTAAAGAAGCATTTAGAGCAAGCTGGACATACCTGCAGTGTCTGTGATTCACCAGCTCCTCCAGTTTGCTGCAAAGCTGCACAATGTTGTCTAACTGGCGATTAATGTGAATGTGCTTCACCCAGGCTGCAGCCTGACACACAGAACAGCCAGCACTCAAACACACGCCTGCGCATGACCTGGAAGCAGAGAGGGACCTGCATCCAGTCACTCGTGTGACCGCAGGCGCAATGCGTTGTAATATCAGCACAAGATAAATAAACCCTCCAGTAACAGAAAAATCCATGCAAGGTTCATTCTGATTATTATTACTGGGTTTTTTTTGTTTGTTTTGTTAAGTCTTGTGCAGCAGGTATTGCTACAAAATTATTAGGTGCCCCAGAGTTTAAAATAAGCCATATGAAAGATCTTTCTGCACTACAATGAAACAGTTTTTTTTCTACTTTCCTTTGGTCTAACCATCCCACAACACTACCTTTGAAACAACAGAGATATTATGACCTGCACTGAAACTAGTAAGAGATCGAGCCCTGTCCTGCATAGCAGTTCCATCCATTCCAGGTTTTTATATGTTCTTGATTAGCCCCAGTGTATAGGTTTCAAGCTCAGGTGTGGCTTAATAAACAGGAATGGATCAAACTGCTAAGCTATGGGAGTCTTATTCCCATCCCTGTATTACCTTATTGCTTTTTCTGAATACCTGTAGTTTTACTAACCCACCATGCACTTAGCAACAAAAGATGTAAACACATCCACCCAAACACACAGGTTCCTTGAGCAGACTTTCACTTTGGGAGGTAAAAAAGACAAATGGAAGGATAATAGTCAAGTCTTTGCAGCAAAGCATTGTCTGGGAGAAGGTCACAGAGACAACACTAACAAGAGCTCAGTAATATATCACCCTAATCAATAAGTACATTTCCACATTAAGTCGTATCAATCTCTTCTTAAAAAATGTGGAGAAAGACTTGTATGGACACATTTATCTAAAATATACAGGGTTACAGGTCTAAACAAGTTCATCAAGTAACAGACAAGTAAACAAAGCTATACATCTGTCCGCATGTATTATTCTTTTTAATTAATTGAATGAATTAATTAATTAGAACTAACAGTACTGTCAGTCTGTGCTGTTTTAATCTCGCCAGAGCTTTGCAAACACAGGCCCTGGCAGACGCAGACCCGTACCGTACAGAGCACAGTTAGTTAAATAATTCGTTTACTGTACATTAAAGTTACTAAACAAGACTATTACAAATATTTTCCGTAATTAAGAAACATAATTACACCGACAGAGTGATGTGAAGAAGAGGGAAGCTATTTATTTGGTTTCAATCCGGTCATGTAAACAAAATTACCATTTGGAGCAAAGCAGTAATCTTCGGAATCGCTCGAGAGATACTCGAGTCTTCGGCCAGAACCGAATCTGCGAATCGGGTTCCGAGCGCCGGTCCATGGATCCGAAAGCCATCTCGTTCCCAGAGTAAACTCGCAGCATAGTTTCTGTCCTTTGTAAATCCATGTTTGATGTACCGCTATTATTCGACATTCAGATCTCCCGCCAGTCCGGGAAAAGGAGGAGCGAGAGAAAAAAAAAAACAGTGCGCTAAACAATGAAGGTAACTTTACCCGCTGTGTAATTTAATGATAATCAATTCTGCTGAAACAGAAGTCAATCGTCTTGCTGCAGTATGTTTTAGTACAGAGGGCACCAGGGAAATCGACTGATTGAACTCCCCAAACAATACTGTTAGGGATCGGGGAGATTGTTCTTTATTAGTATTTAACGTAAAAGCAGGGGCTTTGGAAAATGAATACAGTGGTACCAAAACAAAATATCCGTTTTGCTGTGGATATGTTTTCAGTTGTAGAAACATATATGTGTTAAGTTTCGTGGAGCTCTGTAACATGATTTAAGCTGATTTGGTAAGAAGTTGAAATGCTTATACTGTGTGCCCTTACTTGGCCAATAATTCATAACAAATGCATTAGTGTCTCCCTCTTGCGTCTTGGTCACGATGTGCAACACAACACAGACTAGATTTGTTTGAATCGGAGTCACAAGTGACAGATGTAGGGAAAGCCATTCACTGACAATGCTGTCCTGATCTGTGCAAGCCAGCCTTCAGTGAAAACACACAAAAAGTACACGTGCACAGCTCAGCCTTGTCTATTTCACCACGTGTGTGTACATAGAGAGGAAATGTGCATTATTTACACCACAGCTGTGTAAAACATAGCAAGTATGCTCTGTAGCTTACCCTTTTGATGTTTACCACATCATTCATATATAAATATAATATATTTATATAGCACCTTTCATAGTGGACCACCTTCAAAGTGCTTTATAGAGGTAGGTTGTGAACTGTGCATTACAAGCTGAGTCACTTACAATAGGACATTGATTTAATACAGGATGGAGCACAAGGAGGTTAAGTGACTTGCTTAGGGTCACACAGTGGGTTAGTCAGTGGTATGGGTGGGATTTGAACTGGTGACCTTCTGGTTACAAGACCTGGACTTCAACCATTGGACAATACTTTATATTATGTATGTTACACAGTTTGAGACTACATTATCCACCATAAATCTAATCAGAGCGAGGAATGACACTTGCCCTTGTGTTTATTTTCGCTGCGCTAACATTTAGAAATTCAATTCGGTTTGACCCATATTTGATGATATCACAGCAAGCCTTTCTTTCATTAAAACAAGGTAACCTTTGGTAAAGGGTTTCTCTTTTTACAGTACAATTACTGGAGCACATAAAAGCGTCGGGGGTAGAAATTAATCTTTTCTAGGTAACAACCCTCGGAGTGCGATAAAAATCACAGCAAAGTCGCCAACAGCAGTTTATAAGACTCGCTGATATTTTATGACTGAACCACCCACCACTGAGCCTGAATCGTTGTCATTAATCTTGCAGCTGCTGTGATTGATTCCTCAGAGGAAGCTAGGATGAGAAACACACAGAAGCAGAGGATGTGAGGATGCAGGGAGTGGGGATCGATCAGACAGGGTGCTTTCTCACGCACTGGCACGTAGTGTGCATTCCACTTACTGTACTGGGCATTACAACACACCTGTAGTAGACACACACTGTAAACCGTGGGTAATCGTTCTGGTAATGGCTTGTTATAATTACTGATTTTAAGATGTCAGTTGTCATCTTCTCCTATTGGTTAACCTTATAAAAGTTAACCATGGTATTTTCGCATGGAGTCTATGCAATGTTCCTGTGCTTTCCCTATGGTTATACTATGCATTTACTGTAGTATACCCTGATTTGCCAGGTTTCTAAATATGCTTTACTATACCTCACAGTCTTGTACTATGTTCACCTGTGCTTTATTACACTTTGCTATGCATTTACTATGGTAAACTTTTCTAAGGGTATTAACTGCTTTCAGCTGCTTCTGCAGATTTAGTACGTGGAATGGCTTTGTGAAGTGCAGACCTATAGTAAGCAAAGCGTGTTTGAAAGGGTTGAACTCCTCTCTGCTTCAGCTCTCAGAGTGTGTGTTTGAAAGGGTTGAACTCCTCTCTGCTTCAGCTCTCAGAGCGTGTGTTTGAAAGGGTTGAACTGCTCTCTGCTTCAGCTCTCAGAGCGTGTGTTTGAAGGGTTGAACTCCTCTCTGCTTCAGCTCTCAGAGCGTGTGTTTGAAAGGGTTGAACTCTCTGCTTCAGCTCTCAGAGCGTGTGTTTGAAAGGGTTGAACTCCTTTCTACTTCAGCTTTCAGAGCTGGCTTGGTTGCTTCAACCTCCTTTCTACTGATATGCACAACATAACCAAGACCCTTTATTGTGACGCTACTTTTCTGAAAGAAGTAAAACTTTGTAGGCTTTGCATACATTTGCTTCAGAGCAGGGCAAAGCAATAAAGCAATGCTTGTATCCCCTCCTTTTATCAGAATGAATTCAGAAACAAAAAGCAAAATATGGACACACACAAATAACTGACACTGTATTTAAATCTTTTTGAAAAATACATATTTTGTGTTGAATAAAATATACTTTCTGCAATAACTGTCACAGTATATCATAAATAATTAGTTAAAAATATCAAGCAAAACTAGCAGGGTTGTAGCAGGTGTTGGGAATGCTGAAACACTGGAGTGCTGCGAGGATTCCCGAATGGAAGTTTGAATCAGGTTCCAGTCTGGATTCTATTTGAGAACACATTTATCAAGATTGATGTGCAGGAGTGCTTTGCCAATGCAGCAGCTTCCTAATGTTTGTGATAAACAGACTGTGTGGATACATGGCATAGGCACGTTTTAAACCATACTGCCCATGCACTAGAGGAGGTAATAAATGCAGGTCTTCTGCCCTGAAAAAATAGCTTTACAAAAATCACTGAGCAGTAATTAATCAAGCATAACAGTATGTTACTACAAATCAATATACATGTGGAATATTAAGTAATATACTCCCTTATAAAAACTTGCCATTGTATATTGTATTTATCAGGCTTTTCCACTGCTTACCATTCTATCACAGTAGTACATCAATGCAATATTAAACTTTGTGTAGTGCAGCAAACTTTTTAAAAGGGATATCCAGTCATTATTTTTATAGTTTAAGATGGTTAAATTAATTGAAATACAAATGGAAAAATTATCACATCTTAAAAAAAATAAAATAAAATATCCTGAATAAGTATTATTGATTCATTCATTGATTGATTCTCAGGCTTCTTTCTTTGCAATTCAATTGTCAAAGTAAATAACGGAAATAAGAGCAGTAATGTTGTTAGTATTCTTTGGGTTGATTAAATAGTGCTTCTGCATGCATGGATGTATTTCCAGTAGCCTTGTTTTGAAGCACCCCAGTACTCATCACGAGGATCCAAAGTGCAATCTCAAATATGGTACAGCATTTCTAAACAACTTAAAACAATTAATTACAGTAAGAAAAAATTCAGTCAAAAAATAACAAATGTGATCAAGTATTGCATAAAAAAGGGAGTCAATCATGAGTTCCCTTGTTTGTATTGAGGGGTGTAGAGACGACTTCCGCTTCACTGTGCTATGCGTTCACAGACTGAACGCTCAGCTCACTGCTGGCTTCAGATTCCTCCACGCTCGACTCTTTGGCAAAGTTAATGAAGACCTGAGCATGAAGAAAAAACAAATGTCAACTTTCAAAAGGGTTGCAGGACCCCCTACAGTGTTTAAAAGAAACATGTCACATTATCTTCGCTGTATCCCGTGTTCTCCGTATCGTAGGCTATTTTTTTTTTTCAATATACGTCCTATAGTTTTAATTTGCACATCACAGGTAAATAAACAAGGTTATGGACTGTTCGCCAGAAGAAAGTGACTTTTCTTCTAGACTGCCCAGTGTATCCAGTTCTTGCTCCCTCCTGCGACCACGCTGATGCTCTGATTGAAATGATAGCGTATTGTGGGAGCAGCATTGCAGCATTGCAGCATGAGAGAGCGTGATTTGGATGCAAAATGGTCTTAGAAGATCATTTTGGAACTAAAACAGGCAGATATCAAGGTTAACATTAAGAGTGGGACAAAAAAGCTGCTGGCTTGGTTTGGTTTGTCTGAGTGACCGTGTCACACTTGTGAAGTTAACGTGTAACAGTCCATCAGTATGGGAACACTCCTGTCAGTGGTCTTTCTGTTATTGACATGCATGTGGTGAAATGAATAAGCATGCACCTACCTCATCCAGTGTGGTCTGGCTCACAGAAAAGTTTTTGATGCTCAGAGATGCTTTGTTGCGCTCCAGCTGGTCAAAAATATCAGCGATGCCCTCCGGAGCCACAGGGACATGGTACTCCAGCGTGCCAGAGTGGTGGTCCTGTGGAGAGACAGGAACAGAGAGTATTTCTGAGGTTCCTTGGGTGTACAGGGAGTTGTTCTTGTGTCCTGTACTCCAAAGAAGCATTCAAGTAGACTAGTTTGAAAAGACGACTTGTCCTGTCTTTAGATTCTGTCATGGAACGATTAACATTTTTACTATAAAAAACATATATATATATATATATATATATATATATATATATATATATATATATATATATATATATAGCTGTGCTGGTCTATATACAAGAAATTATATATCTATCTATTTACCAAGGTTGCATTACAGTAGTCTGTTATAGTAGTTGTTTTCTGGTTACAAGGAATGTGAGCCACTGGTGGAATGGCACCACATTTTCAATGGGATGAACCAGCTCTACTGCCTCAGCTACTGCACAGTCTTGACAGCGCTGTGATATTGAGGCTGCCACTCACCTTCAAGAAAGTGCTTGGGAAGTGAGACTGCATGAACGTGGTGATGTGTTCCACTTCCAGGCTGTTTGATGTGAGATGCATTTTCACAGTGAAGCCACTTCCAAATCTACAACGAACCGGAAGGGTTAGCATTGTGCTTTTCTTTTTAAGTTGATAAAAGGTGAAAAAACCCATGGGTAGAGACTGGCCTGTTCTTGATGTGCTGTAGAGAACCAAGACACCTGAATCGTCCTTTCACCATTATTGCCGCTCTGGTGCAGAGCGCCTCGCACTCTTCCATGCTGTAACATAAGACCATATCTACTTGACACAATGCTCACAGCAGTAAGATGTCTAATGCAAGACTTGCCATTTTCTCAGCCCATTGTATGGGACACCTAGCTGTGGTTTCACGGCAGTGCCACTTTTGTACAGTGAGACAGTACAAAAGTTTTACTCCTGTACAAAATACCCAAAATTGAACACACCAAAACTTGCATCTTTGCTATATATACAGTAAGTGGTTTGCCTTAAGAAAACAAGAAACGTTAGGGGAAAAGAAATATAATGAACTCCAAAATTCTACATTGTAGAAACTGTCCATAGTTGCACAGTAACATCTTTGTTTATTATTTTTTTACAGTATGTTGCAACAGTAGACTAATGAATGTCCTTGTTTCATTAGTCATTAATTCATATACTATAAACTGTTAAAACTGCACATAACTTTGGTTATGATTATTGCCACAACAACTTATTGCCACTGTGCTTAACTGGCACGGTTGGGGTGAATGATATCACAGAGCCCCCTACCTGTGGGAGGTTAGAACCACGGCACACTTCTCTTTCAGTTCCTCTGAAATGATGTTCCAGAGATGACGTTTGGATTTGGGATCCATCCCAGAGCTTGGTTCATCCTTTGAGTAAAGAGGAAACAGTTACCACGGGCTGCTCTGAATGAAAAAGGAGTGGACGAGATGAAACACAATCTGATAGACTTCCTCTACCACAGGGGACTGCTAAGATACAGCCTTCAGCGACTCGTTCAGTCATGCAGTGACAATAATTGTTTGAATGCAACAACACTGAATTTATTGAAAGAGTGATGCCCATGCAGATTTTTGTATCGGGACTCCACTAATTATCTGTTGCTGTGAATATTCATTCCTAGTGATATGAAAATACAGTCATTTGTACAGGATGAGAGGATTAACTTAACACCTCTAACAGGTCTGAGTGAAACTGCACCAGACGTGCCTGTGTCAGCTGCACGCTACCCCTTCAGTGTGACCAGAACATTGCCGCATGCGATCTCTGCAGATGGTTAAAGATTGTGTTCAGGAACATTTGCAAGCTTTAGCAAAGTGCAGCAGTGCCCAGGTATTGAGGTCAGTGCTGGTGTGCACAGTCCCTTACCAGCAGTAGGATCTGAGGGGATCCGATGAGAGCCAGGGCAGTGGAGAGCTTCCTCTTGGTGCCACAGCTGTATTGGCAGGTGGGCTTGTCTTTGTGAGGAAGGAGCTCCAGTCTTTGAAGGAGGTGCATCACCACCTTAAATAGCAAAGAACAAAGAACGATTGATAATACCATCAATCTGTCATCACAAATCACACTTAAACTGTCCAAAAACTCCAATATCAATAAAACTGCCTCCTATTTTCTTTTTTCATTAGGAGTACTAAAACCGATTTTTTTCTCTCTTTTTGGCCCCTTAAAAATGTAATAAGTTTAGTTTTTCCTCTTTTTAGTCTAAAATCACAGGATTACAATGAGCGCTTTTCTAAACGCTCCCTGGGTGATATTATATACTGTATTGCTGACAGCCTTTCTTGGGTAAGCATTGCAGAGATCTTGTGCTGCTTACGCTGTGAATTTGTTGGCTGGGAATGCCGCGGATCCTGGCGTAGTAGTACAGGTGCTCCTCTCCTGTCAGCAGGTCATCCAGAGCATCCACCTGCGGGCAGTAGCCAATACTGATCCCTTCCATGCTGCCGTCCATGATGTCCACTGTGCTCCTGCAATCAAACCCAGTGGATATTCAGCTTTAGAGCCAACAGTTGACGAACATATTAATATTAGGCATGCAAGTTCATAGATTTCCCTTTCTTTACCACCCCAAAACACTTCCTTGCATTACACTAATAAGTGTCCTGGTCCTTTCCTGATCCTCCTCAACAAAAGAAAAAACAGGAAAAACAAACCCCACAGCAGCCGAGCCAGGTTAGTTCCTATATTCCAAGCTCTATTGAATATCTTATCACATCTTGTAACAGTATATCTCTTCTATAAATCAAATGTTCAAGCAATAGATACCCGTTCGTGTTCTTGACGAGTGCGTTTCCATTGGAAGGGAAGATCTCGGCCGTCAGCATCTTAAAGGTGGTTGTCTTCCCTGCTCCGTTCACACCGAGCAGCCCAAAGCACTGGTATGGGTGACAAAGGCTTCTGTTGAGTCCCAGACCAACAGTGTAGAGCACACTCATGCAGTACAGTGTGGAAGAGCCTGCGCTCTTACCTCTCCAGCAGGGATGCCCACAGAGATGTTATTGACCGCCAGCACTTTCTTGTGGATGTTCTGATACAGTTTGCAAAGCTTGTTGAGCTGCAGCAGGTCTCCGCTGGCTTGACCGCTGTCCACTCTGTCCTGCTCTGCCTTCACATCGGGGTCCTCATCTGGAGCATGGAACATTACTGCTCTCATCCTGCACATCAAGATCCTGGGGAGGGTCAAGAAAGGGGCGGGGCTAGTGCAAGCTATCTGTTTGCAGTACCACTACACAGAGTATAACAAACTTTACTTTCACACTGTCAATTAACATTTCATCACTGCCCATTTAAATACAGAAGTTTTCGGTGCATACCCTTACTGACAACAATCCCATTGAGATCCCATTATGGTACCCAAGTAATACCCTGGAGAAAGTCAAATCAGAAACATTAGCAAATCACAGAAAACGCACATCTGGAAATTTCAGTGTGCCACTGATAGCACCCAGGTAATGATATGGCACCTTAGTAATGCAAAGTCATACCAAACCACTGAGGTACCATTTTCAAAATACTGGGGTACCTTCCTACCACTGGCTTGTTCAGTACTATTGTATCAGTAATGCTGGAGGGATTTCCGTATAAGAAAACAAAAGATGCTAAAACTGGAAATTTAGTAATGTTACCCCAGACTCCTATTATTTCCATAGCAGTTTGATCCATTCTTGCTTATACTAGGAGTTTAATAAAAACACACCTGAGCTTGTTCCCAGTAAACTTTGGCTAATCAAGCTCCTAATTAAACCTAGAATGTGTGAAACTGCTCTGCATTAGGAAACTTATTTCCTCAGTGTTTTAACAACATGGCCTCTAGACCAGCAATGTCAGGGCCTACCTCATCTTGCGCAGCAGCCAGGTGTTGAGCAGCAGCCTCAGCAGGAAGCAGAGGCTGCCCTGGACGGCCAGCGATACAAACATCCACCCGAGGACGTCCATGCTGAAGGGGCTCTTATAGCTGTCGATCCCGAACACAGCCAGAATATCCACCTGTAACTGCATGCGGGACAGCTCCATCAGGCCGTTCCCGAAGCTGAACTGCGGGAAGATCAGGAACACGCAGCTCATCACACGGTACACCTCTTTAATGTTCTGTGGAGGGGAACACAGAGAAAGCACAGGGACATCAGTCCCGTCAGTCAATCAGATTAGCACCCCAGCTGTACAGAGTTTCTCTCTCTTCATTCCTCGCATTACTTACGAGGTCGTCTTTCTTCAGCTCAGACAGGAAGTAGACCACCGAGGTGGAGATGATGGTGTTGATGGCGATGAAGAGGTTGATGGAGACGTAACAGATGAAAGCCATCTCCGCATTCTTGAAGGTACCAGCCAGGAGATACATCCACGGGAACGTCCCGAAGCTGAGGAGGAGAGCAAGACAATAATGTTACATTGTGTAAAAGAAAAGAAAAAATACCACGTTTACTTGATGATATTGTTTTTCTTATTTGTTCAAAATATTTTAACCATCATATTTTCCATCGGAAACCCCTCAAGAGCTTACAGACAATTCTGCAAAGGAAAGAAAGAAAGAAAGAAAGAAAAAGAAAGAAAGAAAGAAAGAAAGAAAGAAAGAAAGAAAGAAAGAAAGAAAGAAAGCCTTTATTTCTGCTCCCCTAAAGATGTATTTGGCTCGATGATGACTCTGTTTATTCACACCTGATTTTTTGGTGTAGTTTTTATTTATTTACTTGTATTATGCGCATTAACTGAGGAGCTGGAGTCAACTGAGGCAATGCAGTACAACATACTGAGGAGAGAAAGAACCGAAGGGACACAGCAGCTTCTCGGAGCAAGAAGCGCAACAAAAGCAATCACACATTTCCAGGTGAGTGCAGGCAGCCTGCCCGTTGCTATTGTTATTTATTACCACGAATTAGCTTGTGTTTGATAAATGAAGGTGGCACTGAGGTTGCTGAAAGCCCTGCGCTCTTTGAGATTTGATTTAGTATTTAGTGTTTCTGAACTAATTAAAAACTTAGAAACTCATTTATATTCCTTTTAAACAATTTGGGTCCTTGTCCACATGCTCTAGGGCAGCCTTAGGAGAATATGCAGCAGTAAAATCACCCTGCTATACATTAGTTCACAATTCACATGAACCAGCTCAGTCAAGCACTTGTGGGGTTTGTTTCCATGGTAATTGCTTACCCAAACAGCACCAGCAGCAGAGACACAGCCCCCAGGTTCTGTCCATTACTGAAGGCGGGCAGCTGGAAGGCAGCAATGGCAGCTATGGACAAGGCTACCGGGATCAGGTACAGCGTCTGAAAGGGATCAACAGCGTGGACACAGTTACATGAGAAAGTTTACAAACGGGAGGAGGCCATTCGGCCCATCTTGCTCGTTTGGTGTCAGCTTCAACAATATTACTGGGGAGTTCGTGCCAGACCCTCACAATTCTCTGTAAAAAAAAGTGTCTCCTATTTTCTGTTCTGAATGCACCTTTATCTAATCTCCATTTGTGACCTATGGTCCTTGTTTCTTTTTTCAGGTCAAAAAGTCCCTTGGGTCAACACTGTCAATACCTTTTAGAATTTAAGGCTTGAATCAGATCACCACGTAGTCTTCTTTGTTCAAGACTGAATAGACTAAATTCTTTAAGCCTGTCTGCATATGACATGCCTTTTAAACCCTGAATAATTCTGGTCACTTTTCATTATTTATCCAAGCATCTTGTTGGCCTTTTTTTATAGCTTCCCCACACTGTCTAGATGAAGACATTTCTGAGTCAACATAACCCGTAGGTCTTTTTCATAGATTCCTTCTTCAATTTCAGTATCTCCCATATGGTATTTATAACGCACATTTTTATTGCTTGCGTGCAGTACCTTATATTTTTCTCTACTAAATGTCATTTGCCATGCGTCTGCCCTGCCTATTTCTAAATGCTGTCTGGATCATTTTGAATGACCTTTGCTGCTGTTTGCCACCACTCTTATTTTGTGTCATCTACAAATTTAACAAGTTTACCAGACTCTAGTCATTAGTATAGGATTAGTAATAGCAGAGGACCTAATACTGATCCCTCTGGTACTCCACTGGTTACCTCACTCCATTCTGAGGTTTCTCCTATAATCAGTACTTTCTGTTTTCTACATGGTAACCACTCCCTAATCCATGGATTTCCTTGAATCCCTACTGCGTTCATTTTGAGAATTAATCCTTTGTGAAAAGCTTTCTGGAAGTATAAATAAACCATGTAATGTGCTTTGCAGTTCTCCATTGTCGATGCTGCATATCTCTTGATTAAATACACAACAGTATCAGTAGAGTGAAGGGGGGATTGTACATGAATAAGTTCTTCTAGATCACCATGCATGGTTAGATAATGCAGAGAATTTACATTTTCCGTAGTGAAAAATCACATTTATTTTTGCACTGCTAAATTTAGACTTACAGTACTTATCAGTTTCCATGAGTTTTAGCCCACTTTTTTTCAGATACGTGTTAAAAACCATTTTAAAGCAATTTTGATGGCTGTGACTAATATTATTTGTTTTAATTCTGTACAAAAGGAGCAATTGCTAGAAAAGCTGGAATTTCACTGCCTTGACTGGGACAATCGGACATGGGGAGAAAGGTAGGGGTTGCGGAGGAGTGGGGGTGCTTACCATATCATACATGAAGTTGACTATCCAATAGAAGATCTCCCCAACGCCAGAAATGTGCTGGAGACGCTTGGCACCCGTCTGATACTCCATGACCTCGTAAATAACAAAGTTGGCTGTCATGATGGAGTATCCCGTGAGGACGCAGAGGGCGACCAGCACGCCCACCAGACTGTGAACCCTGAGTGGAAGAGACAGAGAGAGGGGAGGTGAGACTGAACCCTGAGCGGGAGAGACAGAGGGAGGGGAGGTGAGACTGAACCCTGAGCGGGAGAGACAGAGGGAGGGGAGGTGAGACTGAACCCTGAGCGGGAGAGACAGAGGGAGGGGCGGTGAGACTGAACCCTGAGCGGGAGAGACAGAGGGAAGGACGGTGAGACTGAACCCTGAGCGGGAGAGACAGAGGGAAGGACGGTGAGACTGAACCCTGAGCGGGAGAGACAGAGGGAGGGGCGGTGAGACTGAACCCTGAGCGGGAGAGACAGAGGGAGGGGCGGTGAGACTGAACCCTGAGCGGGAGAGACAGAGGGAAGGGCAGAGAGACATGTTGCATTTACTAATCAGTGGCTGTAACCCCAGAGTTGTATACTTACACAGTATCCTCATCTAGGATGCCTCCTTTATATGGTTGGCTGTACACAGAAATAGCTGTAATGTAAAAAGAAAACAAGGGAAACATTAGGTTTCCTACATGCAAGAACTGGTTGAACTAATTATTGTGTTAGATAGATAGATAGCCCACCCCCATGGCAGCGATGATATTTTAATTTTCCAACAGTTATCAGCCTAAAACAAAATACCCTTAAATAATTGTATAAGGTATAACCGGAGCGATTGTAAATGCTGGAAGCACCTGCACTGCATCACTCCAATGAGGGGACAAAACGTCTTTGATCTGCAGCAACCTCTCAGACATGTGTAAATCAAAAGAAGATGAAGACCGTACCGTACTTCTGTGGATCCACACCAGGGGGCAGGTTAGCCCTAAGAATGAAGTTATCAAGGCTGTTCAGATAGGCTGGCATCGTGTGGTATCCTTCAGGGTTGTACCAGACCTACAAATAAAGAGAATACAGTCCTTACAGTATTCTCCATTGGTGTTATTACTGCATGTGAGTACAGTATGTTAAAATGATGTGGCAGCTTGCCATAGTGGATTTTCACACATTATAATGCCTATTTCCAAGAATCTTAACTTTTCCTGTAGAATAAGATTTCATTCATATGGCTGTTCGTGAACCATATCCAGATTTTCTATTTACAGTACTGTGGAAGCAGCACATATGCTTTTTTATTATTAAAATCTAATGCTCCACAGCATTTGTCCACTCAGCATACTTCAAGGAAACAGTCTCCCACACTAGTATCAAAACCTGGTCTCCACCTAGGATTTTATCCACTCAGAAAAAAGCAATTATCTCTTCAATTCTTCAGCTTGAATAAACTGAATTGTACAAATACCTCCGGGTCTCAATTAGTCTTGATAATAAAGATTTGACTGCGCTGGGAATTGAACTGGCGCGATGATTCAGTTTAGAGGAGATGAAATGTAAAATGCAAGGTGAAAAATGTAAAGTCTCCCGTGCAGACGATTGCCTTTAGTCTGCCCTGCCTCGTGTTCACCCCTTACCTTTGTCAACGTCCTGTTTGCTGGCACAGGGTCAAAATCCATCCGGAGATCAACTGGGAGAGGACCGCCGAAGACCCAGCCACCATACCTGCAATACGAACAGAGTGCAGAGATCAGTGTGCTTGCAGGAGCCCCCTCACAGAACTTTGTGATGGTACCATTTACAATGCTGTCACCAAGCTTTTACTATCACTTAATAGGATGTGTGAAGAGAGATGTCCTCTCATGCAGTTTGGACAAGAGGGACTGTGCAGGATGCAATGCTTTCAAACTGTATGAAAAGACAGGGTTATAATAAGAGACATCCTACAGATGAACTTGTAGCGTGTAAGCGCCTTGAGACTTACAGGTCTGCACAGGATATGACACTTGTGACAGGGTGCTCGTGTCACATGTGGGTAGCCGCTGATATGCATGACAGAGTTGAAAAATGCCTGCACATGCACGCAGGATTTATTGACACAAAGTAAATAAACAAAACAAAAGGGGTCATGTGACATTACCAGCATTGGTAACGCACAGAGGACACATACAGCAAGCTGTACAAAGGCAAAATAAAAATAGTACAAAAAACTATCAAAATAAAAGGTGCCGTAGAAACGGCGTGCGCTACTCCCTAAGATATGGAGGTCCTGCTTTATACACCTTTCTCTCTATACATTAGTGGGACTTACAATCCCTGAACTAATCTTCTCTCTTCAATTATACCCAAACCCCGACTCAGACTACTAGCAGGGCTGTCGGCGGTTTCACTTCGGATCACTCACGGCGATCAGGATTACACAGCCAGGTCTCCATATCCGGGTAGCGTGGACGGTGTTCAGCCCTTTGTCCTTGGCTTTGCAGCAGCTCCAACGTGAACAAACAGGACCTCTTTATACCTGACGCCCTGCTGATTATCCACAGCTGGCAATCACACACAGAAGACAGGCTCTCCCAGGAGCGTCAGGTACTTCATTAATTAATTACACACATTTACGTAATACTATTTACAATATATACACAAAATCCACTCTTCATGTGCAAGGCTCCTGCCCTGCCACAGCACTATATAAATTGAAGTTGTTGTTGCAATGTGTTCAAAATCACAAAAAGAATGACTGTACTCAGGAGTTATTATGAAACATAAAACAAAAACCGTTGGTAAAAATTGTCAGAACGTTAGTATTGTCAAGATGACATCCTTAGCGGCTACTCTCTCCTAGGTGATTTCTAATGAATTAACTGAATGGTTTACAATGCTTCACCACCAGCCTGATTCTTCTCTGTGACAGTAATGCTTTTGCTCGTCTTTACTGCACGCCGTCATTATTTCAACACATTATACCACAGTAATGGTTTGTTAGGGCTGGCTCAGCCCACAGCAGGAGCACAAGTAGCTAATGCAGTAACACTAACAACAGGTGGCTGGATTTCCAAAACTATCCCCTCTCCCCATTTTCATTTAGATGTCCCTACTGAATTCATAAACTGAAAAATGTCCTGGATATCAAATCCTAAACCAAACCCTTTTCCTGTATGAATGGAAACGGGCTTTCTTGAAAGCAAGACGTTTACTGACCCTGAGTAACACTAACGATAGCACTCCCATACCTGTTCTGGATGAAGCTGTTTGCTGTAGAGAGTAGGTAGTTTTCTACATTCAATTGACTCAGGTTGTACACTGTTTGCAAGGAGGGGGCCTTTTTATGAGGGGGTACATAATCATCTCTTGGGCAGAGCTGAAAAAAAAAATGCAGAAGAAACTGTTGAAACATATGGCAAGAACTGATAGTTTACAATTCGTAAATGTTTCCTATTGTAAAAGAACAGCACAGTGTGATCAAAGCATAGGTAAGACACTGTGGTTTTATAAAAGGTGGGTTTAACTATAGAAACAAAGAAAGTAAGTAAGAAAGTAGACCAGGTGTTTGGGACTCTGCCCCTCTTACCTGAACAGTAGTATTGCAGTCACATGGCTTGTATGACACAGGAGCTTTTCCACTTGAAATCCAGTCTCCGGACCCCTCTTTATTCAGACATTGGCTGGAAAAACAACACGCTCTGTATTTCAGACCACCTGAAAAGCAACATGCTGTACCGGATTTCAGATCTCCGGCACGCACTTTTAAACTAGGATTCCTGCACATCCATTATCTTGCGATCTTCACTTTGCCATTTGTTGTCATACCTCACGAGGGTGCAAGTAACAGCATGTATACTGTGCAAGGTGCAATACCAGTTCAACAATCACACAGGTACAGTACTGGAGTCCACCACAAGGTGACACTGACATTCCACTTGGAGAATCTCTTCTCTGTAGTATTTTAGCATTTTAATGTTTTGTTAAAAATGACAATAATATATGAAACACTACATTATTATACTATATTGAAATCATGATTACACGAGAAGCTGCACCATGTTCTCATATAAATACCTTTAAATTAAAATGATGGTTAAAAGCTGATCAGTTTCAGGTATGTCCTGCAGTAGCACATACTGGGACAGCATGTTGCTATTGGTCACCATTGTGTTTCACAAGTTATATAAAACCAAATTAGAAACTGCTCTTCACTTGATAAAAGTCATTGTTAAATACTTAACCCTGCTGTCAGTATTTGTTATGTATAAAACATTGTCTCTCTTAAACCAAAATTGTGCTGCAAAGTTGGGAGTTTTAGTAGTTTAGAGCTTACAGGGATGGCAATAAGACTCCAATTGCATACATAGTGTGTATAGGGAACAAGCTCAGGTGTGTCATATTAAACTCATAGTAAAACCAGAGACGGCTCTGACTGCTATGCAGTGGGAGCCCTGTTTCCATCACTGGTTTACCCATTTCAACGTTAGTCAAAACGTTAAGTTTCTAAATTTTGTCTAAAGGATTTGGTAAACTTGCATGTGAAATCCAGATGTTGTCCTTAGTGTTTATGCAGTAGTAGCTATAGAGTGTGGTTATTTATTTCATATGCAGTATTTAATCATGTCCTTTATACTCCTTAGTGTTTTACACCTGTTGTTTTACTCACAATAACACTGTAGTCATTTATTTGAAAGTCTGTTTGTTATGGACTGTTTGAGTGGTGGCCAGCATTCCAAACATGCCACTGTTGAAATGGTTTTGAAAATGAAATGGAGTTTAACACCCCCATCACAGAGTGTGTACATACTCATTCCCAGGGTTATACAAGCAGAAGTTGTCTATTCCAGGAAATGACATCATCTTAGAGACCAGATCACTGGCACTGGGGTTTCTAAGCCTGTTGGAGAGGGGAGAGAGAAGACAGGAGTTCATTAAACTAACTTCCTTAAACAGTCTGCTTTCAACATGCTCTTACACTGTGATCCTCTAATCTAATACAATGGAATAGTTTTATTATTATTAAAACGTTAGTGACGTCACATGTCATGTCATGGTAATTTGTTTAGACTGCCCCTTAGTTTCTTGCTATTTTTGATAAGTTTGGTCTGATCTTCAGTTCCAGTTGCTGCCTATAGATAATTAGAGGCTAGCTCAGGCACAGGGTTTGAACCATCTTGTGAATACCAGCAGTGGGGATGATTTCTAATTGAATGGTGAATTCATTCCTCAGATCACTCTGAGTCTGGGTCCATTTTTAACTATTATGAAATCACTGAAATTCTAGCAGAATTAATTGAAATAACTTGTAAATGGGGACTCAAAACACAAGTTTAATCCACAATAATGCAACGTTTTGATGTCAGCTAGCTGTGGATGTGACTCTCTTACCCAAAGAAGACAGACTGGCTGTCGTATCCGTACAAGGCAGGTGAGAGATTTATTTCGGGATATTCCTGGATCCCATTCTTGATGGTGCCCATCCCCATGGCAGCGATGACGAACAACACGGGCAGTATGACCTGGGCAAGCAGGCCCCTCCAGTCCCTTCGTGAGTGGTGGATCCTCTTCAACAGCATCCCCACCACCTTCTGTGCGAAGAGGCGGGGCCCCCCGAGAGAGGAGGAGCCAGTCAGGGCTGTGGGCAGGGACAATTCAATGAAAACTGTGAGGAACTAAATCATATAGGCAAACATTTTGGTTAATGCCTTTCTCCTTTGTGTCAGCTGTGCTGTGGTGGGATTTTTAAGCCTGTTTTTTTGTAATTTAGTTGTTGTTTTTTTTTACAATGCAATAACTGCCAATTTGCCATTGGTCCCTTGGTAATACATAATAACAAATTAAAATATATCAACAACAGCATTACAGAGAAACAGCTTCATAGTTTTAATATTGGAGATGTGGATAGACACAATAAACTTATTTGGTGCCCATGCGGATTTAAACACACAGTCCTACCTTGTCTGTCACTGACGTTATAGCTACTGGCGGCGTCTTCGGGGACCTGGACCACCATTTGCGTGTTCGACCAGGCTGTGTCCTTGTTTTCATTGTCCTTTGTCATTTGGAGGAAGACCTGGTGAGAGAGAAAGAGAAAGAAAGAAGAGAGATTGAGGTCTCAAGTCCATGTTGGTACCTGTGATCTGGCTCAGAGACTCCCTGCAGTACAGATCTGTTTAGATAAAGAGTAGGCCAATCCTTAAAGTGATCGTGATCCACGGTCACAGCAGGTCACAGTACTCCCTACCTTAACCACAAACAAAAGGCAGTTTACACAGAAATACGTTTTGTGGAAACACAGGCGTTTCACAAAATACGTCCTCCTACTTCTGAAAACAAGCAACTAGATTTTACTTGCACTGCCACTGATCCTTGCTTTGGTTCCAGTTCACCTCTTCAGAATGTATGGCACAGCGATGGCAGATATTTGACATGTTGTCTAATGCTGGCAACTGCAGCCCTGTTGGCTGTGTAGCGCTGCAGTTCTTTTGAGTGGCACCTGGCTCACCTCCTCCAGAGTGGTTTCGGAGATGCCATAGCAGCTGAGCCGTAGGGTGTCCAGGCACCTGTCTAGCTGGCTCAGGAGGGATCGGTAAGCATCGGCATGCTGGGCTCCGAAGGGGGGCAGGGCGTAGACCAGGTCCGCCCCCATCTTCCCCTTCAACTGAGCCTCGGGCATGTGGGACTGGATGAACCTGGTGAGGATATCAGGGACACAGTAATCTTCTGAGCCAGGGGGCGGCATCTGCAGAGACAGATAGCGAGAGCGAGAGTGAGCGAGAGCGAGGGAGTGTTTATTGCAGTGATCTAAACAGTGACAGGTCGGAATATTGGCCCCTGAAAATAGTTAACTTTGCAGTATTCTACTACTGCTCTCAATTAGAACTATTTTCTGTATCTTGTACCTGATTTTACTCTGAAAGAGGTAACTGTACTCATATTTGTTATAATTGCTCTTAATTGAAATTGTTCTTATCCGTTTATTTTACTCACTACGTGCTCTTAATAGAATTTACCGTTACAAGCAAAGATTTTTACTGTAAGTTTTACTGCTCTCAGTAGAAATTGCTGTCAAACAATTATTTACTGTATTTTTCTTCTTAGTTCAACTTGCTCCTATTGACTACTGTATTTTATAACTGCATTATCTGTAATGTGATATTTTGTATTGTGATATTTCATAATGCAATATTTAGCAATGTGCTATTTTGTAACAACTGTAAGCTGCCCTGGATAAAGGCATCTGCTAAGAAATAATTATATCACAAACTCCATGTTTCACTGTATTTAGTGGTGTTAAGAAGATGGACAATGAGGTTAAACAGTTATAGAAAATATATATAGAAAGAATGAAATATTCACTTCTGCCAAGGCCGCCATGAGGTGCAGTGGATAAAAACAATATATTGAACATCCTTTAAAAAAAATATTGGGAAAAGGGTGAGTGAGAGAGAGTAACAGACACACACATTAAATGATACGGATGGCAGACAGACAGCCCGATTGAGCATTCATCTGGTGTGGAGGTGCCGTCAGTCACTCACCCTCCTGGTAAGGATCAGGTTGTAGCCCTGGCCCAGCTTCTCCTTCAGGTAAAAGGGGGATCCGCAGCACTTGAGCCCCCCGTGCTCCAGGAAGGCAATGCGGTCACTCAGGACCTCTGCCTCATCCAGGTGGTGAGTGGACAGGATGATGGTGCGCCCTGGGAACAGAACAAGGTGTTTTACAGGGTTATGTGTCTGGAGGGACACTCTTCTCTGCCATGCAGGCGTGCAAATGGATAGCCAAGACCTGATTACATTTTAAAAGATGCTTCTTTGTTAATTTGTGGTTCAAGTGTTCACTATACTATGCTCAAAAACAACAATGATATTGCAGGATAGCATAGAAGCTTTAGGAGGTGAACGTTTGCAGTGTCAGACTCCCTTGCTCTGCAGCACAAAAAGTTCAAGATTGTTACTCGTGTATGTGTGTATATATATATATATATTTGCCTAAAAAATGTGTGCTAATGATGATGATCTGGAGGAATCCAGCCCAAAGCCTCTAAACCACTGCCTTCTACCTTCAAACCCAGTCATAGGACATATAGAAGTGTTACAGCTCTGTATAACCCAACATTCCTGCTTGAGCGCCCTGTGCGCTCAGGCAGCTGTGCTGGGCAGTGCTGCCCATGCCCCTCACCTGTCTTGTGTCTGATGACGATGTCCCAGATGCTCCTCCGGGAGCAGGGGTCCACGCCAGTGGTGGGCTCATCCAAGACCACCGTCTTAGAGCCACCGATGAACGCGATGGAGATGGAGAGCTTCCTCTTCATCCCACCCGAGAGCGTGTCCACGCGCTTGTGCCGATGGGCGTACATGCCAGTCTCCTTCAGGGTGCTGAGCAAGGGAACAGGCAGCAAGGGGTCAGGTCGAGTGCCAGGGTAAAAATCAAAACCGACTCTGTCTCAATGTTCTGAACACACTTGCAAAGCTTTTTAATCCAAAGTGTAAATTACTTTTACTTGTATTACTTTTAAATTACTTCTTTGTTTTATTTATTTACATTTTTTTGTCAAAATAAAATATTTACCTCATATAAACTGCCTTAATTACATATCTGCTGTGTTTTTTTTTTTTTTTTTTCTAATTTCTAAAACATGTTTTAAAACCAAAAATGTACTTTTTGAAGCAAACTTCTTTGAAAGTCCTCCCTGTTAGTTTTTTAAAAACAGTAAACACTTTTTTGGTATTAATAATAAATAAATAAATAAATAGATAAATAAATAAATAAATAAATAATTGCATTCCGCATTGCTCTGTTTTGCTTTCAGACACTAATAACCCTAACCCTTGGTTCTGCAGGAGATCCTTACTTGCGCACTTGCTGGTTCAGTTCATGCTTGTTCCAGCCAGGGCTCTTGATCTGTCCGTACAGCAAGAGGTGCTCTCTGACAGTGAGGTGCTCGAAGAGGACGTCGTACTGCATACACACCCCCATGTCTCTGCGCACAGCATCCATGTGCGTCTGCATGTCCTTCCCATACACCAGGACGGAGCCGGACGAGGGGCTATACAGCCCAGTCAGCAGGGACCTGAACAAAATGAGGAGAACACGGATCAGACATCACCTGGAGGAAACGGCACAGAGATGCTTCACATGTACTGAGGTGCAGCAAGGGCAGCTGAAATATCATCCCCATTTTCAGCTGTGGCAACGGTAAACAAAACAAAAAAACGGGAACAAAGATTTGTTTCTGTTGGTCGTTTCTTTACCACGCTATTTTTGCACAGTATTTTTTCAGTTTTACCGCGCTTTTCCCCATGATTAAAATTATGTTTTACAATAATCTACCTTGGTTTTCTATGTTTGTTTCTGTGCTTTACCACACCTCGCTATTCTTTACAAAGCTTACTTATGCTTCACCATGCTTTCATCTTGCTTAATTACACTTAGCTATGATTTTACTATGGTAAACTTGTACAAGAGATGAAAACTATCAAAAACTGAGCGCACAGATCAGTGCTGCAAGGACAGATTCTCACATGGTGGTGGTCTTGCCCGCTCCGTTGTGCCCCAGCAGTGTGGTCACATGGCCCTCGTAGAAGTTGAGGTTGAGATTCTGGATGGCAACAGTTTGGCCAAAGAGCTTGGTGAGGCCGTGGAGAGATACGCCCACGGGCAGGCCTTCCAGCTCAGTCTCCCCCTTGGAGGTAAACCCCTCGTCACCTGCGGGAAGAGAAAGAGATGCACGTGTGTTCGTGTGCGTGAGTGCTTTAGATAAAGCAGAGTTGGAATAACAATAAACAATTCAGTTAGCTGCAGTATGAAGTGTTCATGTCTTCTGTGTGAGTCTCTGATTTAGCAATGGATCTAATGATCTAAACAGTGCTGCAGCAAAATCAGCACTTGAACTCTCATTTATTGACCAAGAAAAAATTTACAGTGAAATGTTGTCAGCGGAAAAAGCCAAGCTTATAAATTGTAGGGTGTCAGTATTAAGATGTGTCAGTGTTTAGATCATTAATATTGAGTGTAACACCACAGAATTAATACTTTCATACAGTGTGGTATATATTTATCTCAGGTAAAAGGAATACCTTTGTTCTTGTGATCGATGTTCCCGCTCTGCAGCATGATGTTGGTGAACAGGAGCCCTCTTCCACTGTCTTTTCTGCATGTGTTAAAGCCACAGCACTCTGCCCAGAATGAGGGCAGGACCGGGAAATACCACGGGGAGGCAATGCCATACTTCCCTGGAGAGACAGGAGCGAACAGGGAGAAGAACATTACACCCAGTACTTCAGCAACCTCACCCTGGTATGGTGTCATGCATCCATGTTTGATTTGCTAATAACATGAATATTATAAGGAACCGAGTCAAACAGAGGAATGTTTCAGCTAGTGTCTCTTTAGTACAATCTGATCAGACAAACGTTTCAGCTAGTGTCTCTTCAGTTTTGCTTACTTGAGTTAACGTTTCTAACAATATAGATTTTTTAAAGTTGACATATAAATGTGTTATCCACCCAATTATTTTTCATCCTGTCGCACAAAGAGCTTCAGTACCTGGAAAGACATTCCGGATATACCAGCCGACGGTGAAATAGACAAGGGAGTCGATGAATAGCAGCCAGCAGAGCCAGCCGAAGGAGGTGGTATCATTAGACAATGGGGAGATGTAGGAGTTATCCCACTGGATTCCTAAAAACGGGGAGGAAAAGAAGCAGAAAAAAAAGATAATCAAGACCCAAAGCACATCGGTGTATGAAATAAGGATTCAGTGCAGCTTCTAAAGTAGTCACACCTGGTAATAAGCTTCAGAATAACAATCAGATGTTACTGTATGTGAGCAAGTAAAAATAAAAAAGTAACACCAAAATAGGAGACCAACCTATGTTCTGCCCTTCATAGCGACCAATGTATTGACCTGCATAACTGAAACAAGTTGGGGCAAACAGGCACTGTAAAGCAGAAAGAGAAAATAATCTTAGCTTGTTAATACTCATGATTACATGGACCCAATATAAACAATGGCCTGACATTGGAGAGAGAATTATTCTGTGAGACAGCAAGGTGAGGATACGTGCAGATCAGAGGCTCTACACATGTGTATCTGGTGATGGAAATTGGGTTTCAATATTAAGAGATTAACTGAGTGATTGATGGTTGATTGAAAAGTGTGGAATGTGACCAGGTGATCATTAAATGATTGACTGTCAATTACTCCTGTTCACACGCTATGAAAAAAGGACAAAGGAGTATTTGTTTATAGGTGGAGTGGTGGTGAGGGTGTTTAGATAAGAGAAAAACAAGAAAGCGTGCACTGGGATGGCTGTGCTTGGCTGCTGTTTCGTTTTATGTGTTTTGAAGAGTTTGTAGTGTTTTGTTTAAAACCTTTATTTTGTTCTCGTGCTTTGTTTGTTGTGTTTATTAAAAGTGCTCCAAAACCACTGAACTGCATTACTCCCTGTGGGTGAGTGCTATTTCTGCTGCTGGCCAGCCTTGACCTCTAGTCATACCACAACAGTTAAATAGAAACTATAAAGCTGAGAAATAACCTGGGTGCTATAGTTTCTGATTGAACCCTGCGAGATATCTTCAGTGTCTGCAATTTGAGGGCATCCTTCACACTGGACACCAATATATTAGTGAGGCTGATTTGACCAGCCTTCTATCGTAACTGTGACTTCGAATCCTGCCTTTTCTCAGTCTGCTGCTAATGGAAATAGGCTGGACTGCTTTCAGAGTTAACCTCCCAGGTGGGAATGTGTGAACAGAGTTAGAGCAGCAGGGGCACAGAGGGATGGGGCAGGGCAGGGAGAGGCTCTCTTACCAGGAGGCTAGAGCAGCAGGGGCACAGAGGGAGAGAGGGTGGGAGAGGCTGTCTTACCAGGAGGCTCTTGGTTGAGAAGGTGAGGCTGGACTCGATGGTCACCACGACAATGAATGGGAAGAAGCAGATGATGTAGATAAGGCTGCCGCTGAGGCCGGCCACATTGGTGCGGTCGAAGAAGGCGCTGATGAGGAAGCTCATGGCCAGGATGGAGAAGCCGTAGTCGCACAGGAACAGAAAAATGATGAAGCCGTTGCTGTTGGGGAAGATCTTACCCGCCTTCAGGATGATGGTCATGATGATGATGGTGACGAGGAGGAAGCAGGCACTCTCTATGAACCAGGCACAGAAGTGGCTGCTGGGGTTCACTCCCATCATCTTCATGTACTGGGGAGGGGGAGGCAGGAGCCCATGTTTAATGTCTCTAAACTGCTTACAGTTATGATATCACTACTATTTTAGTTATCTTATTCTAGTTATATAGTCACGAGTAAAGAGCTCCAAATTACATTTCAACCTTCAGGTTTCCTTTTTATTTTTTTTAAGGAGGTCCCATATCAGGGACGGATGATACTGCTTCTTTCTTTAATTTCTTAGTGAAGACACCAGATAGAGCTTGGCTATTCTGTTTTGCAAGCAATGAAAGAAACATCTGTAATAACCATTAGAGCAACTGGTATTTATCATGCTTTGTTGCCACTTAAAATACTCTAATTTAATAATTAAAATGAATATTTCTTTGAAAATGTTAAATACCATCCTCATTAAGGTTTGTATGTTAACTTTTTTGGGGGTGCTGGTATGGTTTCACAAGCATACACCTTTCCTAAAAGGCTTAAATCTGGAAGTGAAATGAAATGCATGAATTAAATAATCGCTGTTGCTTATCTTTGCACTGAGAGGCACACATCTGCAAACAGAATTCTATTTAGTGAGAGACAATATCTGTGCAGTCTTGTAGCTGAAACAATCCTGTTGACAATGGCAAAGTGTGAAGGATAAACGACGTGGGCACACAAGCAGCAGTTCCACTCCTACCTCGTGAAGTCTCAGCTCTCTCTCGTGAACCAGCTTTTTGACAAACGCAGCGATGAAAAGGACCCAAGCAACCATGAGTGCGAGCGGGAAGCTGTTCGACATGCTGTTGAGGAAACTGGAAACACAGGTATGGAGAAAATGTTTTAACACTACAGGACAACTAGGAATTGACCCAATAAAGCAGGTCAGTTTTGTATTAGTATAAATGTAGATTACCATAACCATAGCCAACATTCACAGCATTTACCAGTCAAAATGTAAGTGTAATACACAGATGGATAGGCTCCAATATGTACTCCCAGACTCTGATACACTCAAGAGCCTGTGGTCAAAATTGTTTTATTCAAATTTGATCAAATTGGAAAATGAGTTCTCATTATGAGTTAGTGTGACATGCGACTGTGAATCTCCCGATATCCCCAGATTCTGATATTCTCAGTGACCCTCCATAAAGGTCCTCCGCAAGTCTGAGGGCACAAGAGAACCTCTACTATATCCCTGGGTTTGCATTCCCAGCGAGGTCTGAGATATAACCACTACTATATCCCTGGGTTTGCATTCCCAGCGAGGTCTGAGATATAACCTCTACTATATCCCTGGGTTTGCATTCCCAGCGAGGTCTGAGATATAACCTCTACTATATCCCTGGGTTTGCATTCCCAGCGAGGTCTGAGATATAACCTCTACTATATCCCTGGGTTTGCATTCCCAGCGAGGTATGAGATATAACCTCTACTATATCCCTGGGTTTGCATTCCCAGCGAGGTATGAGATATAACCTCTACTATATCCCTGGGTTTGCATTCCCAGCGAGGTCTGAGATATAACCTCTACTATATCCCTGGGTTTGCATTCCCAGCGAGGTCTGAGATATAACCTCTACTATATCCCTGGGTTTGCATTCCCAGCGAGGTCTGAGATATAACCTCTACTATATTCCTGGGTTTGCATTCCCAGCGAGGTCTGAGATATAACCTCTACTATATCCCTGGGTTTGCATTCCCAGCGAGGTCTGAGATATAACCTCTACTATATCCCTGGGTTTGCATTCCCAGCGAGGTATGAGATATAACCTCTACTATATCCCTGGGTTTGCATTCCCAGCGAGGATGAGATATAACCTCTACTATATCCCTGGGTTTGCATTCCCAGCGAGGTACGAGGAATAACTTTGTATCGGTGGGTCTTACTTGTCTCTGAAGTAGCAGGGGTAGGGGAAGGCCTGTAGCTGGACGGCTGGCTCCTCAACCTTCCTGCCTGCTTGGATGTCAATGATGGCCCTGTCGATGCTCTCCTGCAGGTTGATAAAGCCACGGTTGTATCGCTGGTTTTTGTTGGATGAGACGTAGGATCCGGGTGTCCAGAAAGGGTTTCTTATTCTGTCAGTTCTCATGGAGTTCTGCACAGCCATGCGTATGGTGTATCTCATCTCAGCGGGCAGGGAGATGCCAGCACCAGCTGACCTCTTTCGACGACTGCTTTTTGGAGGCATTTTAAAAATGATACCTGAAATTTTAGGCAGATAATAGATCAGGAAGACGACACAGATTGAAGTTATGGATCAAACATTTTTGCAAAGTAAGCTTGTACCCAATAAGACAAACACTTATCTACATGTATTGAAAACTCCTGCATACAGCATGACATGTGTATGAGTGGCTTGACTACAGTATATCTTTGTGGCTTGGGAGAGGCAATGTGAATAATTCTCAATGTGTTCAGCACTTACTAGCGTACAGCTCCTTGGTCTTGAGGAGCTCTTTGGCCATGGCGTTCATCTCCGCTATGCTGCTGACCGGCTGATTGCGGTTGAAATTCACACAGGAGGACAGGTTGAGCATCAGCTGGGAGAGGACTGTCAGCTGGTCCATCACTTTCTGGTTCTCTTCCAACATTTTAGTCAAGTTTGCTGTACATGTGAAGAGGAATTCAAGTTTCAAACCTTCAAGGTGTCAGCATAAAAATGGCCTAGACAAGAAGTTGGCAACTCTTGTGCTTAATTTGAAGCAATCATGGACTACATGCTATGCATGGAAACAGAAATGTTGACAGTACAGTTCACACTTCTCTAAGGTAGTTTGAGCAGGTGAGACGGACTCTTACTATTTAAAGAAAGAAAGAAAGAAAGAAAGAAAGAAAGAAAGAAAGAAAGAAAGAAAGAAAGAAAGAAAGAAATACTGACTTCTGCATAGGCTGTCATGAGTGTTATGGTAGCTAGTTTCCCACTCTAGTTTCTATACTGGTGCAGGTTCAGTAAACTGAGTCTTTGGGACGATGCCAAATAAACAACAGCCCCTCTTACCTGAACAGTACTAATACAGTCACAAGAAAGAAAAAGAAAAAAAGAAAGAAATCTTTAAGTCTTTAACTTCATACTCATTTCAGAATACTCACAGTACGTTTGGAGCATGTTTAAGATGTCGTTCATGTTGATGTTTGTTTGTAACTTAACGAAATGCTGTACAAAAGGGTTTTGTAGGGAGCGCTGCAGGGAAAAGATAAGAGGAAAACATCAGACAACAGATTATATTATAAGGGATTCTCTTACGTTAGATACTTCAAGGGAATATTGAGTTGGTCACTCATTAATAGCATTCCTTATGAGTTTACATGTAAATCATGCAAGGTGCTAGGACCTAGATTGCATGATGCTTCCCCTTAAATGCATTCTAGGCCCCAGAATGTTCATGTAGATTAAAGGGCCCTGTGTCATGCATGTTTTCTTCAAATGTACAGTCATATGAGGACACTCCCTGTAAACACTAATTAAAAATAAGGTCTCACAACATTTTGCTAAACTGCACTGCTCTTGACAGAATGCTAGCACAGAACAAGGATAAAACATAGACTGATGGCATATAATCTCCCCCTTGCCCTGCAAACAAGAAACATAGGATTGACAGTGTTTTATACCAGAAGTAGTGGAAGAATCTTTTCAAGCATCTGGGCATATTCAAAGATTAATTTGGTGGCATCTATCCAGTCCTGGGCATACATTTTAAGTTCGCCCAGCTGCTGCAATTTGACGTTAGACTGAAAAAAAAAACCCAGAAATATAGCAACCATAAAAATTATATAAGAAATCTTGACAATTTTTTTAAATGTAGGATCCATTTTGAACAATTAATACTAAATATATAAATGTGTTATACATTGTAGACAGTTATAAATATGAATAACAGGCTATATCACAAACCAACAGTATAATAAAAGAATGCAACTAAGGCATTAATAATAAACCTTAATTCTTTCAAAACTAGAAATATTGCAATAAATGTACTCCTTGTACAGTGGAAGAGAGGTTTTAGTGACTACAATGAACACCAAAGAGGATAGTTTAGCCATGTCTTTTTGGAACACTACACACTGTTAAAAGGTTCTGTGGGGTTCATGCGTTCCCCCGAGGGTACCTTCTCTATGATGGCCCTGGTCTCGGAACACTACACACTGTTAAAGATTCTGTGGGGTTCATGTGTTCCCCCGAGGGTACCTTCTCCATGATGGCCCTGGTCTCGGGCGTGTCTGGGGTGTACAGGATCTTGCCCAGCAGCATGGGCTTGATGAACACCCAGGCCACAGCTCCACCAGTGGTGTTCACCATGTCCAGGTACAATGCGAGGCAGAAGGGTGCTGCAAGCAAGCAGGAATGTTGTGTTAATATCGGAAACTCAAGATAGATCAGTCTACAGCACAGGCAACTTAACTATAACCCTAATGTATTTTAACACAACTTTAGGGAGGGTCACGCAGTGAGTCAGTGGCTGAGCTGGGATTTGAACCAGTGACCTTCTGGTTACAATACTTGGACCTTAACCACTGGACTACACTTTATATTATGTATATTACACAGTTTGAGACTACATTATCCACCATAAATTTCCATAAACCCACCCGTATATTTAACCACTGGACCACAGGGCCATTTTAAAAGGTATAAAATCACCAAGAAACAAAACTCAGTTGCAGGAAGGAGCAGCTGAAATTGCTAGCGCGGTTTCTTTTGAGCAGATTCTGGCTTGTTTTGTACTGTTATAATTAAGTGTAATTGGCTTTGTTCTACAAAATGTAACCTGGAACAAACCCATTGAGACTCACTTGCGTTCCTGGGGATGTCAAATTTCTTAATGATCTCGTCCACCTTAAGACGTCCCTGGGTTGAGGGGTTAGAGTCCATGAAATTGGGGACCTGCGAGACTGTGAAAAGGGAGAAGAATCCCCTGTAACACATGGCACCGGCAAGCGTGTTGAACGTGGCCTTGCTCGACATTGTGGCCCTATTCCCAGCAACCAACTGGGGGAAAAAACCAAAAACATACGGTGTTAACGTTGTCATCACGGAGGTTCACCTGCACCAGATCCTACAAGCAGGGTCAGGTTTACATGTGACATGCAGAATCAATTCAATTAGAACTGCAGTGTATGAAACAGGCCATTCTCTCATCATAACTTGATGAGAGAATAAAAAAAAAGCAACAGATGGTTATTAAATTTTAATACTCTCTACTTTATCACTAATTGATTGTTCATTTGTATGACTTTGTGACTGCTATGTGACTATATTGCACAAACAAACAAAAGCATTAAAGCCAGCCCTGTAGCAGACACTCACTTCTTTGAATTCCGAGTTCACGACCAGGTTGAGCCTCTGGATCTGTTGCAGGTAGCTGATCAACAGCTTGATGGCTGGGGCCAGCTTCTGAAACTTTTCCATTATAAAGTGGAAGAGCCGCATCAGCGCTTCAATGAGGTTCTGCATGTCCGAGGTCAGTATAATCTGAGTGAGGGAGAACAGCAGCAGTCTTTAGATAAGGTGCAGTGCCCTACATAGCATTATAAACCACACCGATTGCCTCAGCCCATTAGATTTGGAGTAGAGCGCTCGTTATCCCACTGGTTGTAGCTAAAGAGACTAGGATCTTGAAACCTGCTTTAAATAGCAACAGAAATTTGCCACTACACTTACCGACACAGATCAAAATATAACCTAAAAACACATTTAAAATATACACAAACAGTTTGGTATTTCACATTATATTCAGCTAACACTGAATAGCATGTTTTTTGTTGTTAAATATCATTGCCTCAAACAACATTCAAATCAATCTCTCTCTCTCTCTCTCTCTCTCTCTCTCTCTCTCTCTCTCTCTCTCTCTCTCTCTCTCCCTCACTCAGACAGAGGAAACTTACAACAAAGACTCATGAGCTCAGGGTATAGAATAAACAAAAAAATAAAAACCTTGTAAATGAACTCAAGTAAATCCAGGTGCTCAAGGACTATGAGCGTGAAGCTGTACCGCTCCAAAGGACCCAGCTTGCAGAATGTCCGATACACCAGCTCCCCTGACTGGGTCAGATTGAGCTTCTCTGGGGAGTCGCAGTGCCTCAGATCCATCAGCCAAGCAAGCAACTGCAGGGGAAAGAAGAAGCACTTCTCAATGACCTGTCTGCAGTTCAACACCTTTACTTGTGTTTAAAGGTGGCAGTCATCCTTATGGTCCAGTTCAGTGATAAAAAGTTGGTCTGCGCAACCCCACGGCAGTGACGCTTTACATGTAAAGTGGTCACGGTAGAAGTCCTGCTTTAAGGTACTAGATTAAACATGCTGGAATATTTCAACCTTCACACGTGTTGGAAATGTTGGTAAGCACTCAGATTAAGAGTTTAAAATAAAATGACTTAAACATTAGTGTGTATAAAACTATTTAGCACAACACTAATGTTCATATAAATATTCTGTAATCATGGAAGAAATATTAAATAAAATATTTTCTTTCAAAAGCTTGGAAGCTCATAAAAAAGCACTATAATACTGCCCAAAAATCCTATAGATTCCTATAATATATGGTATGTACTATACTATAATTCTAGTTTTTGGACTGTAGTATAGTATTTTTATAATAGGCGCACAGGTTTGTATAGGTATGTATTTCACCTGTAAAAAATTGTCAGGAACAACTGTCTGCATCAGAGCATCTATGGCATCCGTTGGCATTCCTGTTCGTTTGTGAATCTTTGACATGAAGGCTGCTGGGTTAAGAATCAGGTCAGACACTTTTGTAGGAGCTAGAAAAAAAAAAAAAAAAAAAAAACGTAAAATGAGACACAGTTATATCAATCATTCCATGTGTGAATTATTCCAGCATGCATGGGTACTTAAAGTCTGATTGTAGCTACTGTAAATTAACAGTGGAATGAAGTGAAGATGACGTTGTCCTGGAGGACCATTCCTCTGCACATTTAACAGGTAAAATGAGATCATGAACTACTTCAGGTGCTGAAGAACTGTTCCAATTCAAAGACTTGTTTTTATTAATAAATACCAGTTTAATATCCATTAAAAAGCCAACATCAGTAGAACCTTTTCGTGAATTTAATACTCATAAACTGACTTCATTAATGATGCATGGGTTGAAGCATTGTGAACAGGATCACATCATTCAAAAAGGGTTAAATAAAGAATTCTAAGAAACTATCAATCAAAACTTATTTAAAACAAAATACTGAACTCTGTTACCTGCAGTAGTGTTAGTAATGTTCAGGAAGTTGAAAGCACTGGTGTTGAAATTTAACGTGCTGCCCACAAGTGCAGACGACCTGAAACAAACGCACAGTTAGAACTGATTTCAAGAACAGGCATGTGAAGGGGTGTATAGACCCCACAGTACTAAAACAAGACCCCAGAGTTGTTTAAATGTCCATATCCTGTGTAAAAAGAGTCTAGATAGACCAGGCAGACTATACATAGCTTTGTATGTACAACACTGTTGTAAATCTGTGTTTACATGGTGTTTAACTTTTGATCTGGCAGAAAGAAGGCTACTAATGCATTTTACTGTCCTCCTCTCCCTCTTGTTGCAGCAGGTGCTAATTGGCAAATTAGCCCAATTCACAGACGAAGAAGCCAGCTGCACATGCTCCTGGAACACCTGTGCTGAAGCCATGGGGCTTCAGTTGCAGAGGAACTTAATTGAGTTAAGTGTGTGAGTACCATCAGCCCTTAAAAGAGTGATTGGTTGACTACTTTAATTGTCAGAGTACAAAGCTGGAAAGAGGGGAGAATTATCCAAAGTTGGGAAAGCTTGGTAACAAAGGCTCTGCCTGTGTGTTTGACAAACACTGAGCTGGCCATTATACTGTGATCAGAGAAAGATATTTATGTTTTCCTTTTGTGATTCAAAATATCTTCTTTTATTATGACTGGCTATATAAAATCCACAAAGCAGCGCTTGAATCTAAAGTCACTTGTGTCCCAGCTCTATGAAAACCCAGAAACACATCTGATTACCTTGACCTTCCACAGGACACTACAAAATCTGCTTGTAAAGATGAAAGAACATAAATTACATAAAAAGTGCCCACTTTCTCCATAGTCAACTGGAAGAATCACCCCAAGTCAACCAGGAAAGAAATACATTTCCATATACCAGTTTGCATTGCCAGAAAAAAAAAATCCATAAACCCATGCCAGTTTGCATTACCAATTCCCATAAACCCATACCAGTTTGCATTACCAATTCCTGTAAACCCATACCAGTTTGCATTACCAATTCCCATAAACCCATACCAGTTTGCATTACCAATTCCCATAAACCCATACCAGTTTGCATTACCAATTCCCATAAACCCATACCAGTTTGCATTACCAATTCTCATAAACCCATACCAGTTTGCATTACCAATTCCCCCATAAACCCATACCAGTTTGCATTACCAATTCCCATAAACCCATACCAGTTTGCATTACCAATTCCCATAAAACCCATACCAGTTTGCATTACCAATTCCCATAAACCCATACCAGTTTGCATTACCAATTCCCATAAACCCATACCAGTTTGCATTACCAATTCCCATAAACCCATACCAGTTTGCATTACCAATTCCCATAAACCCATACCAGTTTGCATTACCAATTCCCATAAACCCATACCAGTTTGCATTACCAATTCCCATAAACCCATACCAGTTTGCATTACCAATTCCCATAAACCCATACCAGTTTGCATTACCAATTCCCATAAACCCATACCAGTTTGCATTACCAATTCCTGTAAACCCATACCAGTTTGCATTACCAATTCTCATAAACCCATACCAGTTTGCATTACCAATTCTCATAAACCCATACCAGTTTGCATTACCAATTCTCATAAACCCATACCAGTTTGCATTACCAATTCTCATAAACCCATACCAGTTTGCATTACCAATTCCTGTAAACCCATACCAGTTTGCATTACCAATTCCTGTAAACTCATACCAGTTTGCATTACCAATTCCCATAAACCCATACCAGTTTGCATTACCAATTCCTGTAAACCCATACCAGTTTGCGTTCACGTTGTAGTTGCTGGGGTCTCCGACTGCCAAGTTGTACAGATTGTCCAGCAGAGTGTTCGGGCTGAAGGTGAGGTTTCTCTTCCAGTTCAGAGTGCTGTAGGAGAGCGAGAAAACAGCCTGGATGGCTGGAGAAACAGTCTGGCACATTATCCCCGAATTCATGGGCACCAGATCATACAGAGCCTGCACAGAGCTCAACTTCTCCAACTCGCACACAATGCCAGTCACAGTATTCATCTGAGCCTTCTGCAAGGAAAACATAAGATCCCATTGTTACATGATGCATTGATTTAATGTAAAAGGTTAGAGAACTCCATGTAGATCTGGGGGGGGGTAGGGGGGGTCGCATGCAGCACCCACATTATTCCTACCTTGATTTTCAGGTTTTCAAGAGCCACTGTGACGTTGTCTGCCGCCCAATTTGTCGTGAACATCGTGTGCAGAACCTGGCTTAATTCCGACAGCACATGGAATTCTTCTGCAGAGTGACAAAGAGACAAAACGAGGAAGTGAAACTTGTACACTGTATTGCTATTCTGAGCCAATATAAAATCAACCCCAGTTAATTTCTCAGGTATGTTGTTAAGTAAATGGGCACAAAATAGGATTTGCCTTTTTGAGATTTACTAACCCTTTGTTTAACCTTTTTCTTACTCCTGTAGATGAAGTGGGTTTTGTTTAACAGCAAACTGGGTATCTTTTTATCATTCTTATTTTTATGTTATTGTAGTATTATTCACTCATATTTATGTTATTGTAGTATTATTCACTCATATTTATGTTATTGTAGTATTATTCACTCATATTTATGTTATTGTAGTATTATTCACTCATATTTATGTTATTGTAGTATTATTCACTCATATTTAAGTTATTGTAGTATTATTCACTCATATTTATGTTATTGTAGTATTATTTACTCATATTTATGTTATTGTAGTATTATTCACTCATATTTATGTTATTGTAGTATTATTCACTCATATTTATGTTATTGTAGTATTATTCACTCATATTTGGCAATTCTGTTTTCAAAAACTGCAGTCATACCCCAAATCTAACCCCCAACACAAACCCTGGTGGATCCATTAGTCACCATTTAAAAACCTGTTCTATAAATAATATACTAAATGCAAATTACAAATATGTGATCCAATCTGCTGAATAAATACAATTCTAAATTAAAATTAGTGGGTTTCATAAAACCGTCCTAATGGTGAAGCATTGAGACACAGAAAGCACTTACTGTACCTTGGGCCTCTTTAGCTAGCTTTATCATGAGGTTCTTGAACTGCTGTGCATAGGGAAGCTCTGGTGGCACCAGCTCTGCAGTGTTAGCCAGCAACTGGAGAACCCTGCAAAATCAAATGATGTATCTCTTTAAAGTTCATTCAGAGTTTGGCATAAACTCCATAAACAATTAATAGTAATTGCCTCTGCATAAACCAGAATGGAACTAAGCTTTTATTAGACAGTGCCGATAGTACTGTTGCCTACCCAAAGACTCCAAACACATCAGTTAGCATACTTTGTTGAATGGAACAGCCACGTAAAAAGTGAAAATTAGAATTGGAATATGCTTACGCATTAGCCCAGTTTGTTGAATTTATTCCCAGCAAACTGCCCACATTGTTTTCGATGACCTTGATCACTTCCAGAGTTTTGTTCACCTCAAAAATGGGGGGAAACATTTTGAGCACATTCTGCAGCTCACTTGCCACAGTGACAGTAATGCCTGCTACTTTTACTTCTGTCACTCTTTTGATGGAAGCTCCAAGATTCTTAAAAGCACTGCTGTTCACTGACTACACTGTGGGATCGGGGATGATCCCCAAAAGCTTCAGAAGGGATTCAGATATGGCAACACTGCTGTCCAATGTCTCAAGTTGATTATCTACAAAAAACACATTAGACCAATCTACCCCACCTCTAGGGTCTTCTTGTAGTCAACGTAATATTGCTTCATTGGAATCATTGGATTTTTTGAGGATGCAACATCCATAATGGATAATTGCAAAGCATATGACATGGTTTATTTAGATTTCCAGAAAGCTTTTGACAAAGTCCCGCACAAAAGATTAATTCTCAAACTGAACGCAGTTGGGATTCAAGGAAACACATGTACATGGATTAGGGAGTGGTTAACATGTAGAAAACAGAAAGTAATGATTAGAGGAAAAACCTCAGAATGGAGTGTGGTAACCAGCGGTGTACCACAGGGATCAGTATTAGGTCCTCTGCTATTCCTAATCTACATTAATGATTTAGATTCTGGTATAATAAGCAAACTTGTTAAATTTGCAGACGACACAAAAGTAGGAGGAGTGGCAAACACTGTTGCAGCAGCAAAGGTCATTCAAAATGATCTAGACAAGATTCAGAACTGGGCAGACACATGGCAAATGACATTTAATAGAGAAAAGTGTAAGGTACTGCACGCAGGAAATAAAAATGTACATTATAAATATCATATGGGAGATATTGAAATTGGAGAAGGAATCTATGAAAAAGACCTAGGAGTTTTTGTTGACTCAGAAATGTCTTCATCTAGACAATGTGGGGAAGCTATAAAAAAGGCTAACAAGATGCTCGGATACATTGTGAAAAGTGTTGAATTTAAATCGAGGGAAGTAATGTTAAAACTGTACAATGCACTTGTAAGACCTCATCTTGAATATTGTGTTCAGTTCTGGTCACCTCGCTATAAAAAAGATATTGCTGCTCTAGAAAGAGTGCAAAGAAGAGCGACCAGAATTATTCCGGGCTTAAAAGGCATGTCATATGCAGACAGGCTAAAAGAATTGAATCTGTTCAGTCTTGAACAAAGAAGACTACGTGGCGACCTAATTCAAGCATTCAAAATTCTAAGAGGTATTGACAGTGTCGACGCAAGGGACTTTTTCAGCCTGAAAAAAGAAACAAGGACCAGGGGTCACAAATGGAGTTTAGAAAAAGGGGCATTCAGAACAGAAAATAGGAGACACTTTTTTACACAGAGAATTGTGAGGGTCTGGAATCAACTCCCCAGTAATGTTGTTGAAGCTGACACCCTGGGATCCTTCAAGAAGCTGCTTGATGAGATTTTGGGATCAATAAGCTACTAACAACCAAACGAGCAAGATGGGCCGAATGGCCTCCTCTCGTTTGTAAACTTTCTTATGTTCTTATGTTCTTATGTTCTTAACAGCGCGCTGGGAGGAATTGACAAGTGACCTCGATTTCACCCACTCAAGCAGGAAGGCATGGAACTTGATCCGCCAACTTGGTGCATCCCAGAAACCTCCTTCATGTAGCCGCCCAGGAGTGACGGCAAACCAGGTGGCCACTCACCTGATAGAGGTTGGCAAAGCACCTCTCGAGAAACAATGGAAGAGGCGTGTAAGAGACGAGTGGCGCCAACTCCACCGAAGGAAGTGGTCAGGTCACAGTTAATCCAGTCACACCTGTTGAATTGGCAGATGCTCTGAACAGAATGAAATCTGGAACCGCCATGGGCTATGACAACATCCCCCCAGAATTCCTGAAGCATTTAGGACCACGGGTAAGGTCATGGCTGGTTGGGTTTCTAACGCGTGTCCTGTCAGAGCGCCGCATGCCACGAGTTTGGCGATGCTCAAAAGTCATTGCTATCCTGAAACCGGGTAAGGACCCTCACGTCGCAGCAAGTTACAGATCTATATCACTATTTTCAGTATGCTACAAGGTCCTGGAGCGGGTGATCCTTAAACGCATCACCCCAGACATTGAGCGGATCCTCCCAACTGAACAAGCAGGTTTCAGAGCAGGAAGAAGTCCATGTGATCAAGTCCTGGCTCTAGCTACCTTCATCAAAAACGGCTTCCAGCGGAAGTTTAAAACCGGCGCCGTTTTCCTGGATTTAACTGCAGAGTACGACACCGTCTGGCCACAGGCCTCTTGTTAAAGCTGGCAAAATCCTTGCCAGCTTGGGTTCCAGATGTAGTGGAGTTCCTGCTGCGAGACCAGAGGATACGAGTACACACGGGTGAAGAAGTGAGCAGGTGGCGGATTCAGCAGAACGGTCTCCCACAAGGATCTGTTCTCGCACCCACTCTCTTCAATGTTTATGTCTCGGACCTTCCTCGTACAAGATCCAGCAAGTTTATGTATGCGGACAACATCTGCTGTGCCACTCAAGCAAGTTTTCGAAGAACTCGAAGAGCGTCTCAACATTGATATGGCAATCTTATCTGACTACTGCAAAAAGTGGCGACTCCAACCAAGCGTCACAAAAACTGCCTGAGCAGTTTTTCACCTGCACAATGCAAATGCTTCATGGGAACTGAATGAGGTCCTAGATGGTAAACGGCTTAAGTGCGACCACAGCCCAATTTACCTCGGTGTTACCCTGGATCGTTCACTGACATTCCACGACCACCTGATAAAGACAGCCGCGAAAGTCCGTGCACAAAACAACTTGCTGAGTATGTTGGCCAGCATATCATGGAGAGCACAAACACCAGTCCTCCAGTCCACAGCCCTTGCTCTCTGCTACTCAACAGCTGAGTACTGTGCCCCAGTCTGGTGTCGTAGTTCGCATGCAAAGAAAATTGATACTCATCTGAACTCTGCAATGCGGACCATCTCCGGCACTTTTCACTCAACTCCGGTCTAGTGGCTACCAGTGCTGAGCAGTGGTCAAAATCGTCAACAAGATCTAGGATAATCCGGCACTACCATTGTCAGTAGTGTCTCCACTTGGCTTGAGGTCACATCCCAGCTCATTAAGGTACTTGACACATCCTTAAGGTTAGATGTGATACTGCTGAGGTCGTCATTTCCTAAAACCATGAGTGTTTGGTTTTGGAAAATCCAGGTGGTGAAAGGCAGTTGCCTTCCTATGTCGTTGCTTGAGGCTGCCCCATTATTGCTGACTTGGCTAAGCCAAAATTTAGTTATTGACTTTACAGTCACAAGAACATCCTGGGTATCATCTGTTGTTACAATAAAGAGTTGGAGTACTGTCTGTGCACTTTGTGTTGACTGCAAAATACAGTTCAAAATGCTGGAGGGACCAGAATCTGTGCACTGCACTCATCTTCAGGGCTGCCTCAAGTTTTTCTGACAAGTCTATGAATTTGTCAAAGCTAAGGGTGGATGGGTGCTCCTGTGTGGACAGCTGTGGACAAGGCTCAAAATTGATGGCATTTCATTACCAATCAAAAGTGGGTCACAATTCTTAAGGATTGTGAAAACACTGGACATGACGGTTTGCAGCAAGCTGCCCTGGGAAGGGTATATCAAAGACAAGATGCTGGAGACAAGTTCTGAGTGATATTAAGAAAGTTTTCTGGTTGGTCGCTCAGAGCAATGGTGCCATTTGACAGGGGGAACTGGCTGCCTTCGACAAAGACCCCCAGCACTTCCCTCACCATGTCACTGTAGGATATTAAACTGGGTGGAAGTGCAATGTTCATCTGCATGATCACTGACAAGATGGTCTTGATAAGACAAGATAAGAGTTTTTGTGCAGCCTGGAATGCAAACTCCAGTCCTGACGTTCTTGTGGTTTGACGGTCCTTGTTAAGATTAACCCCATGTCATTTACAGCCAACAACCGCTCCAGAATCTTATACACCAGAGACCCATCTTCTAGTGTCTTAATCCTGATCAGCACCCTTATTGCATTCTTTAGAACTTGATCAATAAGTTGCCCATCAATACCTTCCAAAAGGTTTCCAATCCAGATTTGACGAAGGGAGCTGCTCTTAATGTTCTTAAGGAGGTCCTTAAGGAGGCAGCTGAGAGCTTCTTTCCATAGCTGTGAGGGATCTGCTTCTGCATCCATAATGAGACTGAGCAAAACATTCAGGAAAAGTTCAATGTCATCCTTGAGAAGGTGCATCACTGCACCAGCAGTGGGGTTGTATGCACTGAAAAGGGTGCTGTTGTGAGAAAAACATTCCCAGGTTCCTTGCAGCAATCTGAGGAGTTGGTTAATATTTCATTATAACTAGTCTAAAAAATAATGCAAGAAGTTGCATGTAAAGTTAGTTGCTAATTATATTTGATGTACAACAGTCTAAACAAGAACAAAACCCAAGATCCCTGTTTTTTCTGGTAATGACAATCTATCCGGATCTATGGAAGGGGTTTTGTACGCTGCAGTATAAATATTCTACACCACAATGGCCCAAATTGTTCCACAAAGCATCATTCCGCCCATCCTAATTTGGCTAAATGTGCAAAATCTTTGACCCATACCTGCCAGCAAGGACTGGATCCTTGGTGACAGCTAACAGAAATCCAATCATCTTCTCCAAATGCATCTCAAGTTCATCTGTGCCCTTACAGCTCATGGACGAGTTGTCACCTGGCAAAAAATATATAAATAAATGCATACAAATATATATAAATATATATATCAACATATATAAATCTATACATGAATGTGCCTATACTATTTGATACTGACCCAGTTAATAATAATCAAAAATAATGATGTCTACTGGGAGCTAAACCACCAGAAATGCATTCCCATCTGACTGAAATCTCTATCTGGGACTACAAACCTGGGACAGAAGCAGACCAGAGACCATGAGAGAAAAGGCATTTATTCACTTGCACTACCCCTGACTATTCCTTGTATGATCCACAGCTTATCCTTGGGAAGATCTGAAAGTACTAATGTTGAAGTGACATACAGTTGTCTTGCCCGGTGTAGTTGTTTTGCACTGTGTAATTCAATATCCAGTAGGCTGCTTCGATGTGCTGCTTCAGCCCTGGTAGCATGCTGGCCTGCTGCAAAAAAGGGTTGAGAGCAGCTGAGACACCCAAAACTCTAGGGGGCAAAAAACAAAGCAAAATGTGAATTAATGTGGATTAAATGCATACACCAGTAGTATAAGAAATGAAAAGCATAGCTCACCTATGTAATTAAAGTGATTTATTTTTTTAGAAATTTGAACAAAAAAAGAACAGAGACATATTGCAAAGGAACACACATGTGTTGAGCAGAGAGGTCATCGATGAGAGCAGGAATGCTGGAGTCCTCTGAAGGGCTGCTGTTGATTATGACTGCTGAGATCTCTGTATAGAAGTGCCTCAGGCTCTCATAGTAACCCAGAGCTGCTTGGTAAAGGGTATCCAGGTCGTTCGTTAACTCGTTCCCGTCGATGATGTCCTCCTTTCCCAAACCACTGACCTACAAGCAAAAAAATAGATCCAGTATGTTGTGGCTGGTCCCATCTGCGCCTGTGCTTCACTGTGATTTCACAGTAGTTTTAAATCATGAATATTACGTTACCTGCACAGTTGTGGTCCTAAAGTTAATACATGGCAATCACATGCCTACAGCCAAAATACAGAAATGCTGTTTCTGTGGAAAGATTCAGCTGAAAATAATGTCACACATTTAAGCTAATAAAATCTTTCAGTTCAAGGTATACATAACTGATCACATAATGGTCAGAAATGTAAATCGACAGGTGCTTGATCTCTGCAGGTGTTAGCACACCTGTGAAGGTGACTCCTAGGGTACTTGCTGACTCACGGTTGTGTTTATAAGCTGCCTGAGAATGCCTGCTGTAGAGTTCAAGTCATCCGGGAAGCAGGTCTGGATGCAGAACTCCTCCATCCAGGTCTGGTTGAGTTCAAGTTCATCATGCATAATATCAGACCATGTCCTGCTTATGTCTCCACAGCTGACAGTTCTTCCTGACAGCAGATCCTGTTAAAAGACACATTTAGTACAATAAAAAAACGGGTATCAATTCACAAAAGGCAAAGCCTGCAAATAGGATACTTGAAAAGCAGCATAAATAATGGCACAATATGGGCGGAAATAAAATTAACAACTGAGTACTACTCCACCCAATCACCTTTCTTCAAGGGCATTGTACTGAGACAAACAACTACTGTACTATGATGTAACTAGACTGGGAAACAAGTAACTATATCCTATCTGTAATGTAAGATCTCTTTAGCAATATGAGAACTGCATTAATACAGATGTTGTTGTAATGGACTTGCATGGAGTTTGCAGGGGTAAGCAGCAGGGAGACTTCTCTTGATTCTCTTGACAGTAACATGGCTTCAATTCAGTCATTCAAGGTTACAGAACATTATTTTTAAGATGGGTCAGAAATGCTCTGTTAATGATGACTTAAATCAGGTTTGCAGTCCAATGCACACTTATTTTACTGTTTTACAGATGGTTACCAGTGTAGTCTCATTTTCAAACACTGTTTAACATATTGGAATGTTTATAAACACTGTTCAAAGAAGTCCTGAAAAAAATATCCCTAAAAACGGCCTTAAATGAGGATGTCTACAGTAATTGACAGATTTGTTGGTAAAGCAAACCTCACCTCCCTAATGATGCTGGCGGTTTGGGACACTGCATGTAGGATGGGTCGAATGGATTCAGTCAAATTGCCACCACTGTCCTGTATGACTCGTTTAAGGCTGGTGATGAGATTACCCAGCAACACTTTCACATACATACAGAGTTCTGAGGGGAGAAGCCACTTGTTTAGTATGGGTGTTGTCTTTAATGTCTTCATTAAAACAAACACAACACAGCTGGGTTACAGTACACTGACAGAATGGCATTGAAACTGTAGTTAGCAAGACATGGTGATGATAGAATGGCTTTGACCTCACTCCCATCTACAAACTGGCAACTATACAGGTGAGGCATAAGAGAATACCAGTATTATCATGGATAACAACAACAAAGGAACGCAAGGGCACATTTCTACCTGCACATCTAGGAACAGGTTACATGCTTTTGGTGTCATCATGGCAGATCTTTATCAGTTAATCTAATTCGACATCTGTTAAACTCGAGACAATTATACCATGACTAATCTAGTAATGTCATTGCCCTGCATGGAAAATTACGTAGGGGAATACCCAAGGCTGATTAACAAGTCTACAAATTAATTTAGTCTTTCTTTATCTTACCTGTTTCCACTTTGAGAGACTGGACAACCACAATGGAGAGGGCTTGTTCTAAGGACAGAATGTCCTGCATTGGTTCCCAGGCTGGAGTCTCCTTTAACGAAGATAACACTGCCTCCAGGATAGCAGACGTCCTTTACATAGACAACATTTATTATTAGTTGTCGTAGTAGTAGTATTATTATAGTTATTTTCTAAAATAAACATTTTTAATACACGTTACTATGTTAATTGCATATCACAGGAACAGAAAAAAACAAGCGTCTTTGCAGAGGAGTGTATGATCTGGATACACAAGAGAAATCTTCTGCAGAATGTCCCCAGGTAAAAGTAAAGAAATGTGGAATTTCCCAGATTATTTATCAACTGATGTTCAACTCATGATGTTCATAAAAATAATAAAACGAATCAGATTTATGTTTAAACCAAGGTTCTTTCAGTATTTCTATATATTCTGCTATAGTTTAATGGTTATGGGTAATAATTTATTTGCAGAGAATAAAGCTTGTTTGGGTGGAGAATAAAAGTTTATTCACAAATATATAAGGTTTTAAACAAAACAATGTAATCTGAATGAATTACTAAATACCCACAGAGACAGCAACAACAACAAAAAAAAAGGGTTAGGCTCACAATTTCCCGAGATCCTCCTCTGCGGCTCCACTCGCTAGCTGGATGAGAGCCGGGAGAATTCTCTCAGCCCAAGCTTCTGTGATGTTAAGCAGTCCCATAGCATGCTCCACATCAGCAAAGAGTGAAGCGAGAGCGTGGAGCGGAGTCTGTAGCAGGGGGCTGGGACTCTTATGAGAGGCATCCCCCCAGCCTGCCAACATCTGTAAACAAAAATGTTTGACCGATCTAACTAACCAACTATTAATTAATTAATCCATCAATCAATCAGTACATGACATGAAAATCGTATTCCTTACATTCTTTGTCAAATTCCTTACTGTTTCTCAAGTACGTTCGTATCTGACAAAATTAGAGATTAGGAAATGTAGGTAGCATATCATTTTAAGAGAACCGCATTTCAATGTAGCTACACAGTAGGACAGTAGATGAAACAGAGTTTCTTATTTAACTACATTTGTATTTACCTTATCTATGTTAACTGTGTTGTACAATGCAATAGTCTGGAACCTTTGCATTTTAATACCCAACTGTGGCAGGGTGTCCCGCCCCTTTGCGTATTTTTGTGTTTTATGTTGTATGTTGTTTGTCATTGTTGGTGTGTATGTATTGGTGCCACGGGGTATCATGTGGGCTATGTAGCACAAATTATTTCAAATGTATTTAGGTGCAGGGATTGCACTAACTAGTTAACATGCTGGGATTCAAGTGAATGATTAATTAGTAATTGAATCCCGACACAGCTGTATATATAGATGCATGAACCACTCCTGTGGGGTTGGGTGTTCAGAGTGGAGAACAGGAGAGAGGAGGAGAGAGAAAACTAAAAATAACAATTGCTACTTGTGCTGGAGGACCAGCGCGATGCTTGTTTTATTCAATATTTCTCCAGTGTTTGTTTTTTGTTTAAACCTTTTATTTTGTTCATTTATTAATATGCACAAGCAGCACACTCAATCCAGCCGCAGTACATTGATTCTTCCGGGTCTGACGTCACCGCACAGGCCAGCCTGCCACACCAACCTGACAGCTGATATCCATCAGCTACAAGGAGCCAGATGAGATAGTTCTTATGTTCACAGTGATGCTTGAGTCTAATTGGCTATAACAACCACTGGGCAGCAGTATTTTGTTATGTTGAAATACTTACCATTTTGTGTCATAAAATCTGAATAAAACTAAATATAGATAGTTAGTAAAGGGGACACACGATACCTGCTCAAAGAGAACCTCGATAAGTGATGTGTTGCCTGATATTCCTTCACTACCAAGGATCCTCTCCAGGAGATAGCCAGCGATTCCCAGACTCGTGGTATTCTCTGTCAATTAAAGCAAAATCTCCCTTTATTTCCCCGACAACTATTCTGGAAACATGATGCTGTTCTTGCACACTACCGCCCAGTCCCCTCCACAACAGGTTTGCAACACTGTTAAATCTAATGTTTACCAGGGGGATATTTCAACACATTTCCTGTGATCTTTTGGATTTCAGCTTGCTATCCAAACAGATCCTGTATTCAGGTACTCAGGTTACTGTACCTTGGCTTTGTTGGGACAGCAGTGCTGAGATATTCAGAAGCAGACTGATGTAGTCATTCCAGTTACTGTCATCTGGCAAAAAGGAATGCAATTCTTGCTCAATACTGAAAAATAAAATGTTGATATTTTAAATGTAATAATACACAGTTGTCTTCAAAGTTGATATAACTTTTGTAAAAGCATATTTAAGTACACTATGGAATTTATTACAGAAAATGTATATATTTAAAAAAAATACGTCTCACGTACATCTGACTCCAAGTGTCAAGGCCATCATCTTGGGAGATGGTCTCAAAGTATATTTTCACCACTTCTGACACGGGTATTATAATGGAAGCAGCAGGCTGTGGGAAGAGTGCTCTCACAAGGTTCTGGAGTCTTCCAATCACTTCAGTGGTGAGGTTCCTGTCCTTGGGGAAGCCTGACTCACTGGAGGAGAGGGCCAGCTGCATGGAGCCTTGCAGCACAGTAAACAAGTCAGTGACCACGGCTTCAGATAGCTGCTCTGCAAGGGGAGCCGTGCTGTTCAGAAGGAGCTTTGCTACATCTAAAAGCAAGCTTGGGATGTCTTCAGCGTTGCGCTCTCCCGGTTTGGTGGCTACAATCACAGAGTCCCAAAGCATTTCAAAAACACGGATAGCCATGTCAACGTATGGGTGTTTTTCAGCAGGTAGGAGAGGCTGTATATAATCAATTAACTTGTCAAATGTTATCACCTGGCTTGACAGATTGAACAGAGTCTGGTTGGCAGCCCCTTCTGACTCCAGTGTGGCGAGGACTTGTATCCCTTCCTGTAATAATTTAGACACGTTCAATGCCGTTTCAATATCCTTTGACAGTAGACGGAAGTGTGGATCCATGTTATATTCAGAATTGTTTTTACTCATGATTTCTAGTAGGGTGACAATGTCCTCAATAGAAACTGAGGCAGTGGAGATGTTGACCGGAGCTAAAGGTTTCAGCAAGGCTGAAGCAAGGTCTAGCAGTTGTGTATAGTATTGTCTGAATTGTTCTTTTAAGAATGGGTCTGTGCTGTTTTGAGGCAAAGTACTTAAGAGCAGGTCCATGAATATCTTCACATTTGGCATGATGGTCTGGGTAAAGAACTGTAGGACCTTTCTCAGATCTGACACATCAAAAGGAAGAATGGTCATGTTCACCATAGAAAGCAGGCTATAAGACAACTGAATACCAGATACAGCGTTTGCTAAAGCCATTTCAGTAATTCTAAAAAGTGGATACAGACTCCCTGAAATGTTGTTTTGGAGGGTTACGTTTTCCAGCTTGCTGAGGTACCATTCTGTTATTTCCAGGTATAGTCTGATGTCTTCCAATCGCAGACTGTTAATGGCGGTCTTGGTGGTCATACTGTAGGGATTGGTTCCATTTACAAACATTTGAATGAACTCATCCAATATCTTAACTCCAGTGTCAAACTGCTCTGGGGATTCAATGCTAAGTTGTCCCATGCTGGATTGTATTTTCATCAGGGTATCGGAAATCAAGGTCACTGTTGTTCTGATCCCGTTAACCAGAGATCCATCTTGCAAGGACACCGACGTAAAATCATAAAGGCCTTCCAGCTGTCTGAGCAAACTGCCCTTCTCGTTTAATTCTTCCATCCAGTACTGCAATATGGATTTCACAGCTGAAATCCTGCCTTTGATTTCCTTTGGTAAGTCTACTCGCTGAAGCAAATCCATCAGCTTGTTTGTAAGCTCCAAAGTACAGGACAAAGAGTCATTTGGTCTTACATTATAGCACTCTTGAATGCCAACAATGCTGCTAATTTCTAAAACCAGCTCTGATGCACTGGGCGCACCTGCTGCATGGAGAACACTGTTGAGTTCAGTTATGTTGAGGTTTGAGGTTTCCAGTGCCTCCTGAAGAGTGATCATATTGAAATCTGGGGTTGACACAACCTGTTTAAGGAAGGCGAGTGTTTGAGTTACTGTTAGGTACACAGCAGATGCTGGAACAGAACTGTTTGTTGTTGCTCCCAGAGGAATGAGCATGGAAATCAGATCAGTGGTCAAAACAAGGGATGTGTTTTCCTGCAGCTTTAAACTCAATTTGGAATTGTTGAAATGGGAGGCTAGTCCAACCAGAATGGATAAACTGTCATTATTGATGTCATGTAAAGCTTCTGCAGCCTGCATAACCACGTTCCAAGTTTCGTAAATGACAGCTGTGCAGTTGAAATAAGTCATTCTGCACAAGTTCACTGCCTCAAATAGCCTTGCTGTGCTGTTGACTGTGTTTCCTAATTCCACTTGTTGGCTGTCAGGTAGGACTAGAACAAATTGCTGCAGCACTGTCAAGGGTGCATCGGCACCGAGAGAGACCCATTTCAGCAAAGCAGCAGGGGAGAGGAAAGGGAGCATGTCTAGGGCGACTTGATGTTGGTCATAATTGAGCAGCAGGGAGAAGCTGCTGTTAGCTTGGATGTAAGGGTTCTGTATTAGCAGAAGAGTCTCTGGTTTCAAGTCAGAGTTGAGGAAATTTTGAAGTTGCTTGAGATACCCGTTCAGTAGCACCAGAGGCTCGTCCCGGGATTGGGCCGCTTGATCGAATACCCCAAGAATCTGCAGCACAAGCGGAGTGGCATGAGACCCATTTAGGTTAGCTTGCAACAAGGGCTGCAGCATTTCTTTGAAGAAGGTCAGTTCAGATTGATTCAAGGAGAACATGATGAGGGTTTCTGCAATGCTGAACGTTAGCGGCCGGAGACCGCTGCCCACTGACAGCCACTTTTCAATCCACGAATCCAGCTCGTGGATTGAGGGGTTAGTACCATTTATGGGACCCATGTTTAAAGCTGCCAACAACTTCTGGTTGTTTTCCACTGCCTGTAAAACACTGCTGACATTGTCTGTGCTACTGGAACCCACTTCCTTCCATATGGCCTCCAAAGGCAGCAAGTGGAAGGTCTCCAGCACGCTGTTTAACAACATTGTGCTGTTGAGATGATCCAGTGAAGTTGCGTTGACCAGTAACTCAATGCTAGATTCCCCCAGCTGAACAATCATCCCCATTAGCTCTTTGAGGACTTCATCCCTAAGGGGCTGGTTATTCGCTTGCTTGGTCAAATACTGCCTTAGCAACTCAGCCGCATGACTCCGGAAACTGTCCTGAACAAATAATATTCTTGCCTGAAGTATCCTACAGTTAAAAAAAAAAAAACAACAGCTGCGTTAAGTAAATAGTCACCCCAAACAAACAGAGTAATAAAACAATTACCTAATTAGTACATAGAAATGAAGTTATTATTCTAAGAAATGTAAGATTTTGGAGCACCCGAGGATCAGGTAAACTTGATTTTCTCTTGTATAATATCTTTAAAGGTTCCCCAGTTTACACAGCCTGTACTTGTATTATAAACTACTCTCCAGAAGCTACAGGGTCACCTCGGTCAAATGAACAGGACCACAGGCTGGACACGTAGCTTATATAAAGGAATGCTCTTGATAGATATGATCTGGCTACCTCAGCAGAGATGTCTGATCTTTAGCCACTTCTTCAGAGAGTTCCACAGTCAATAGGACAAACTGCTTCCAGCTGAACACAGAGCTGCAATCCAGGGACATGGTTGAATTGATGAAAGTACCTAAAAAGACACAAGGGATCTATAGTGTATATCAAGCAAGAACATGCTGCAGAATCTGTATTTCTCAATAAAGCTATATATAGTATATAATAGGAGAATTTTCACAGTGACTGTAGAGCAAGTAGCAGGGTTCCTAAAAATCTAGCGTTACACATCCCCACATGTTGCTACAACTGTTTAAATAATGTACCGGTAATGCTTCTTTTCATTGTTAACATCCTGACAACTTTTTACACATAACTTTAAAGTCTGTTTCAAAGCTCTTTTCAAAGTGCAAAAGGATTATTACCCACGTTGTCAAACAGGTAACACGGGAATAACGATCCATGATGTGGTACGGAACAGAAAAAACAGAGCACTTGTTGGTATCATTTTTTTTTTGTTTTGTTTTGTTTTTTAAATCGCTCTTCCTGCAGTGATTTCGAAGACAGATCTCAAACCCCAGTACACTATAGTGGACATTTTGAAAAGGAGCTTTGAAACAGACTTTAAAGTGTGAATTATAATGTCTGTGGTAATGCTATCACATAGCTATATACATAGACAAGTCTAGCTGGCAAACTGGATTGTTTCATAAAAACATGTCAAGTGAAGTGTTTTTAGGTGGTTGAAAAAATTATTTAAATGATTAATTCAGCAAAATAATGATGCGAGCAGAAACAACAACAATTGAGAACTTTACAGAACACAGATAACAGGGTAATAAACAGGGGAGAAATCATGTCATGGTGTGAAGCCCCTTTACTGATACACATAACACTAATGAAGGGATTAGTTTGGCATGAGAGGAATCTGTAATCTTTGCATCTTGCACAGATATTTCCAACACATGCTTTTGTTTTTGCTTTTTAATGCAAGATGAATAACAAAGAACAGCAAAGAGTGAGATAACATGAATATGAAATATGAAAACCGTATTGACGTGCGCAGCGTGGTAAAATGTTCGAAGCACTGAGACATGTTGCTTATTGTTAAACCCAACACTTTCAAAAACAGCAGCCACCAGCTGGGGAGTACTTCACTTGTATATTGTAGTGTGACGCTCTCTGTTTCACCTGAAATGTGTTGTCCATTTTAAATAACAAGCAAATACGTTTCTGTGCATTTGAGAACGTTATAATGATAAACCTTTACAAAACCAGATTTTCTGCAGCCCTTTCTCCACTGTATTTTTTTTTTTTTATTAAAATGTAAATGGGGGTAAACACTAGGAGTGTTAATATAGTTCAAACTCTATTTTTTTGTTTGTTTTAAGAACCAGACATTCCTGATAAAAATGAAAATATTTCTACCCTGTAAGTGAACGAGAGACAAGTTCATTGTAAGCCATCACTCGATGCATGTAGAAGGGTATTTAATCTTCTTACAGACCAAAATGAAATGTGCAAGTAAGGTATGACATGGAAACAAATTACAGGACGTAACATTCATTCAACATTTTGGTATGGAGGAGGAACACAGGAAAACATTATGGGATATATTTTCAAAGCTTTTAACTCCAGTCTATTAAATGAATTCCTATTTTTTTTAAAGAGGTAAAACACATTTTGTAACAGTAACAGGATTTTTTTTCTGCTTTCCAAGAATAGGAGGAGTTATTTAAAGAATGGATGAAACACTTAAAAAATATTGCCCGTAATGTCATTTTAATAACTGTTCAAGCCTTAAGGCTATTGCTGACTTACAGTTGGGCGGCGCAGTGGTGTTCTGCTGACTGGAGTAAGCCATAATCCAGTACGCTGTGTCAAAGTATGGTTTCACTGTGGGCCACAGAACGCTGGCCTGAAGTTCAGAACCCAGCTGCTCAACTGCTTCCAGTGTCCTAGCAGGTGGAAGACAATTAAACCATGAGATAAAAAACAGAGTACTGGCAGCATTGGGTGCCGCTTCATGCCACCTATTACACCCCTGGTCTATCCCTTATAAAAGATTACCAAGGTATTTTTATGCGCTTTTTTTGTTGTTTTCCCATTATTTTCCCATGGTTACACTATATATTTACTAGAATTGCCCTGGTTTGTCATGTTTATTAATATGTTTTACCATACCTTGCTATTCGTTACAATGCTTGCCTATGCTTTACCTTGCTTTCATTTTGCTTTACTAAATGCTGCTATGCTTTTATTACAGGACACTTTTATCAGAGACTCTATTCAATTAAACTTACAAACATAAGAGGAAACTCAAAAATGCCACTGTGTGAATAAATCCCACACACCTGTAATATTATTACCACTTAATCAAGGGGGCTACATCTAAATACATGTTAATGGAAATGTGTTCAATTTTCTTTCTTTAGAAAAAAAAAAATATTTGTTTTAACAATTACATCAAATGTGTGCTTACATTACATTTCACCTCTAGAAATCCTACAAGAAACTATTACTTTTTGTCATAGGCGTCTTCCAATCCAAACACTTGTCAAAGAATTGTAACAGATTATTTGCCGTTTGGAACCTGTTTAAACGTTCGTACCTGCAGCTAAGTTTATTGCTAGCTTTAGACTATGGATTGATTTCTGATTTTTTTTTTTTTTTTTGGTTCTTTCATTAGCTGCAACCACTTTAATTTCAGTAAAAATCCTAAACGGTTAGATAAAGACCTTAATAACCACACTTAGAACCTGGAACAGTCAGCAGGAGACGTGGGAACACAAACAAAAGATGAGTAAACATGAGCTTAGAGCAGAAAGTGGAAAGGTAGGACTATGAATGTGTGCCACACTTGGATCATTTATAAACAAAAAAATCAGATTAATGTCCTAGGCATTAGATTCCATCACAAGGTGAAAATAGTTTTCTAGCAAGGGACTAAACTCGATGTGCCAGATTGCCTGTTCCAGTTTCCCACATTTCTAATGTTCTTATGCACGTGTATATGATCTTATTAGCGAGCTGCTTGTGTGGGATTCAGATGCTGACCTCTCCCGCAGGATTGCAGTCCAGTTGGCGGTTATGGCGCTGGTGTTTCTAGCCCAGGCTCGCCAGTACTCCGAGCCCAGGATCTGAGTGACCCTGCCAATGACCTCAATGCACTTCAGATAGGATGTTTCCAGAGTTTCCCATGCAGAGAGGATCTGGGGAGCAGTCACCTCACGTGCATGAGTTCCATTAATCATGTCAATCAGCATGTACACCTACAGAACATACAGAAAAGAGTCACATTCTGGCATGAGATACAGTACAGTATTGTAACGAAGGAGATACAGTACAACAGTGGTCGAGGGCTGTTCAAATATTTATTATATTATATACGGATAGCTAAAACGCTACCATGTGACAGAAAATGCACAGGTTCCTGCACAGCTACTGTACAGGGCAGCATACAGTCCATCTATACAACAGTTTAGATGTAAGATCATGAGCACCCTATCTCACATTTTGGGCTATAACATTGCATTATATATATATATGTATTGAAGTGTGTTTGTTAATTGTTAATACAAGCACAGTACAGTAAAAAGAGAACTACGGTAAAAGCACAACAAAGGATCATAACGCATTTCTGCGCACGATGCAAACCTGGAATTGCACCGAGAAGCATGGTATGATCAAACATAGTTTGCTTTGTTTTCAACGTTGTTCTTTTTCAATAATAAATAATAGAGAATGGAAATTGCATCTGCGATCTAGTGTTCTGGCGTTGCACCTCTTGTGTGCATCGGCTGTAACCCCAGTAAAACATCGCAAGCCATCGCAAAGGTGTGTAGCTGAAAACCCTTTTAATAAAGCTCTTTGATTTTGGGCCGAAAAACTGGTTCCATATTATTTTTACACCCAGTGTGTTGCATTACAGTAAGTTGGCCCCTCCTGTCTCTGGCAAGGTTGTTCCAAAACACAAGGTGATCACGAGTTCTGTGAGTCAGAATGTTATAATGTTTCTCCTATAACAAAATAATGAATGAACAAACAAAACTATTTAATTCTCATTGTCACAGGGATAAAAAAAAAATGTAATCTACTTAAAACAGGACTTGTTTATCCACCCATATTTGAAACACTCATTAAAAAAAAAGATCTAGAAACCACATTCAATCAGATGAATGTATTATTGGCTTAAGCCTTCAGAAGTGTATTTACTCATAATTCATTCTTCAGTGCAAATGCCTCCATGGAAACACTTTTGTTTCCTCTGTTCACTTACTTTAGTGATGAGTGGGTCCACTGTTTTCTGAAGCCTTATGAGCAGGAAGGACTGATTCTGGTTGCATAACAAAGCAGGCCAGTCTTCCTGCACAAGGGTTACCTGGGTAAAGAGGTCAGCCCACAGAGCAGTGAGGCTGGAACAGGCCACCTGCCGTCCTGACTGCAGCACCTTGAGGAACACAATAACTCTGAGAAATGAACAGCCCCACTCACATGCATCGCCTGCCCTACTGACTACAGCACCTTGAGGAACACATAACGATTCTGAACAGCACAACACGCATGCATTGCCTGCCATCATGCCATCATTTATAGATAACAGAAGCTTAGCATTGGCAGATTGCATATGGAGAATATACGACTGAGCTACTGAGGACACATTAAACCTCTCCTGCATAAGTACCTCAAATGAGGATGTTTAAAAAAAAGGCTTTCACTTGCTTCACTTGCAAAAATGTCTTTCACTCAAATGCAAGCTAACATCACATGAGCACAGCAGACAGCAAGTCTTTTAGCCAGTTTAGACTCACTATGCCCGTGCATGTTATTTGGAGTTCACTGCGATGGCCTGGTTTTGGCATCCTCATATGAGGTCACTATGCAGGAAAGGGAACACAATGATCTCATAGGAGAATGCCAGTTTTTTTTTTGCATGTAACACCACAAGAATTTTTTAAATTTTTTCTTCTGGTGTAAATAGTAACAAAAATCTAAAAGCATGGAAACATGTGGTCCATGGAAATGTGTGCATGAAAAAGTTCATGTAGAAATCAAGCTGATAAACACTCAATGTCCAGATTACCAATACACTGTCATTCTACAAGTTATTAGGAGAGTTGTGTATATAATACACATGTAGAGCATGTCTGAATTTTGTATTACAGAGGGCATATATAAAAATAAAACACTCACCTCCTGTATTGTTTCCAAGGTCACATTTAGGTTCTTTCCAACCCTGGCATCAAAGAAAGTGTTGTTGCTTAGCAATGACTGAACCATACTCTGTACATTGCTGGCAACTGCCTCTGAATGGCTCAGGATATCTGTATAGTAATAATAATAATAATACATTAATTAAACTGTGCTAGAGAATCTGACAAGAAAAAACACATAATATGATATCCAGCTGGTTTACAATAAGCATTCTGTAACATAGGTGATGTAAAAACAGATCAAGTTCAATAAACTGCCTTCCTGTTGGTAAATAAACCGAAACTGTTCAATCTCAAGATATCCAGTGAAGTTCTCTATTCCGTTTCCTTGCAGTGCTAGGAGCCCGCGCCCCTCACCTGTCTGTGTCTTCAGGAGGTCAGTGACGAACTCCATTATCCCCACTCCCACCCCGAGCGCTCTCTGAACAGAGGGCCAGCCTGGGATCTCTCTCAGGGTATGCAGCACTGCGGTCGTCATGTCCACGAATCTGCATCAGACAACCAAGACACAATCCACAACATGTACTGCTTGCTTTGAACAGCCTGACAAAAGCGGAGCAACAAAAGGAATGCCACGTCCCACGTTTTCCTGTGGTAACACTATGCATTTGCAATACTTTATCATGGTTTGCATGTTTTACACCATGCTTTGCCATTTCTCTTTCAGCTTTTCAATGATTACCTATTAACTATGCTTTATTACATGCTGTTCTACACAGGAGAATTTTAAACTAAAACAATTAGAATGATTCTTGTGTGAAAACGAATACGAAGTAATCATGATTTGTGTACTATGATGCAAGGGAGCCCAATATCCAATGATTTGTGTTTGCTTTTCTAGAGAGCTGGTTGTATGTTATCATCATAATCCAGATATGATAAAGGCACACTCAACAATAGAATATTTTCTTCACAGGAGTATAAATAGGGTGCTTGGCCCAACCTTTACTATGCAAATTAGACCGAATAGCAGACACAGACAACTAAGCCATTCTCCTGTATGAAATCCAGTATGTGACAGGGTTTTTTGTTGTTGTTTTATTTTATTGTAAGCACCAGGGAAACAAGCTCCACAGAGCTCTTTAGATCAGAGGTACCAAAAGTTGGCGCTTCCATTACTGGTCTTTGTTCCAGCCCTGTTCTAAATTGTTTAACTGACCCAATTAACCCTCCATGCACACCCACAGCAGATCACAGAGAATGCATTAAAGCATGTATTGCAGTGTGTTTCTGTTTCTCACGTTATTTCCCTGGTTGTCTGGTTCATGGACAGCAGGACGCTGTCGGTAACGGCCAGGAGCCAGTCGCTGAGCACCGTGCCGGCGGTGGTGAGGGTGGAGGTGATGTGCTCACTGCCCGGTAGGAAGAGACTCAGCAGGTTGTTCACTCTGAGAACAGCAAAGCACACATCCAACCTGGAGACTTCCCGGCTCCACACCAGAAAGAGCTGCACCAGGAAAGCAAGGGCAGCAGAGTATGTTAGGAGTGCAGAGTGGCAGTTTTCCAATGTGTCTTCCAAGCATTTTAACCACAATGCAAAAGAGCCAGGTTACTGTTTATAGAGCTTTTAACCACATCTCATCTCACCAACAAGGGACACAATCACACAACACCGCCCATTACAGGGGACACAATCACACAACACTGCCACACTTGAAAAGGAAATATTCAACTTCAATATGTTCTCTCCTGGAAAAAAAAAGATTTAAAATAATATTTAAGTTAAAGGGCAAGTGGCCAGTTGCATAAAACACCTGGAGCTCCTGGGTTCTGTTGAACCAAAATAGTTATTGTCATTTCTCTCTAAATATCCCTTTGCCTGGCTTTGATCTCTTCCAGCCCCTCCTACTCTACACTCACAGTATATTCAGTGTGACAGGCTGGTTAGTGGTGGTGACGTCAGCGTCCAGGAAGCAGTACACAACACAGAAGCAGGACTGCAGGTAAAACTGAGTGGCAGTGCAGTACACTAATCAAGAGCAACAAAATAATGACTTTCCGAACACAAACAAAAACAAAAAGGCTGTCTCTTTAAACATACTCCTACTCTCCACCTAGACAAAGGATTTATCCTTGCTTTTATAGTGTGTGGCTAAAGCCCAATTAACAATTCCATAATTGAGGCTCCAGCCACATTCTCACATGTATTTTGGCAGGAAGGGATTTAACCCCCCTCCCTGCCAATCCAAACTAAACAATAATAAATAGCGGCCGGCTTTCGTCCACCCGCATATAAACAAACACGATACAATATTTACAACAACAAACCAATGAAAAACACCAGAAACAACAACAATACCGCGCACATACTGCATAGCCAGGGGAGGGGCACCTCGTCACTCTAGACAGAGCGGGTACTGTAGGTGGGCTGGAAGAATTGATTTGAATGGAATGAGGGTGAACTAGACTCTAGCAAAACTCAGTGCTGAAGCAACATAACTCAGACCCACTTGGAGTGATGGGAAACACCCTCAAATATAGAAATGTTAAATAAATAAATAAAATTCACATGCCAAACTGCTAACTCTCAAATGTACCTGCTTTCTCTTTCTCACACTGTGCATGTCATCCTCATACCTGCTCTGCCACTTTGTTCCTGTCAATCCTCTTGAATACAGGCAGCAGTCCATTGTTTGCGCAGAGACTGTTCAGGCTGTCTTCTGTTGGGGCCCCAGTTCCATTAAGACCCATGCAGACATAAGAACTGAAGGCATTGAAATCCACCAGAAGAAGTGCCTTAAAAAAACATGCTATCTTTATTAACCATCAAAACCACTGACCAGGCTAGGAAGCATGGAGCAGCCTATAGAGTGAAATACCAGCATCTTAAACAATCAACAGAGGAGCATTCAACAATTAAAAACAACTAGAGAAAGTCCTACTAAATTAAATCCACTGAACAAGCATTCGTGTGTCAAACAGCCTCTTCTCCTTCCCAAACTTTTCTTAAGTTCTTATACCCGTATGAATGTCCTTACTGTTGACTTTTGCCTTGCAACATAAAGGGCACTGTTTACTTCTGATACCCAGGGAAGACACAACCCCCTAACTGAGGTTTCTATTAAAATCCAGGACCTTAGAAAGGGAAGGACCAAAGCACTTCTCATATAACATCTCAAAGGATATATCCCTTTCTAGAATAAAACCATCAAGTTGTATCCACTCACAAGAGGGTTATCTTCTTACATATTCAATGCACCCTGTTGTTATCCCTTAACTATATAGACAATATTAAAAGCATACCATATCTGATAGAAAAGAACCAACCTTGTCTAATGGAAAGACAACAGTGTCCAGCAGACCTTGTTCTTTGCTGGTTGATACGTGAGGCTGTCCACTGAGAACATTTTGCAGGGAAATATTAACATCTGAAAATAAACATGCACATATATGTAATAGATGGTGTACAATATATACAAAGGGTGGCTACAAAGAAGACTTCAGAAGATGATTCTTGTTTTGTTCCAAGCAGTAGGGGTCTGTGCTAGGATTGGTTTATTTAAAAATTGCAGAGCATATATTAAACAAAGGTTTTATACTGGAGTTCACCAAACTTGAAGCAGTATGCCAATATCACAGTACAGCAACATAGACTTATACTATAGCACTTCTATCTAATACAAAAACAAACAGTTCTAGTGGAGTTGCATCGGTTAATGCATGAGAATTGTAAGTATAGTACAGCATTGGACAGCGCAGTAAAGCAGGGGACAGCAATGGACAGCATGGTAAAGCACGGGACAGCATGGTAAAGCACGGGATAGCATGGTACAGCACGGTAAACCACGGTACAGCACGGTAAAGCATGGGACAGCACGCTAAAGCATGGAACAGCATGGTAAAGCACAGGACAGTATGGTAAAGCATGGGACAACACTGTAAAGCACAGGACACCACGGTAAGCATGGGACAACAGTGTAAAGCATGGGACAGCACGGTAAAGCATGGGACAGTATGGGAAAGTATGGTACAGCATGGTAAAGCACAGTAAACCATGGTACAGCACTGTAAAGCATGGGGAAGCATGGGGCAGCATGGGGCAGCATGGAAAATCACTGTAAACCACGGTACAGCATAGTAAAGCACGGGAAAGCATGGTACAGCATGGTAAAGCACTGGAAAGCACGGAAAAGCATGGTAAAGCATGGGGCAGCATGGTAAAGCACGGTAAAGCATGAAACAGCGAGGGGCAGCACAGTAAATCGTGGGGCAGCATGATATAGCATGGGACAGCATGGTACCTTTTCCGGGCCAGTAGCGAATGTACTGCAGGAAATGAATGGTTTCATTGATGGTGGGGGTCAAGTACGTCACAGGGATATTAGCCTGGGGGTATCCACTCTGTACAATCTGCAGTATGCTAAAGCAAGGGGTGGGGAGACATGTTCACGTTGTGGTGCAAATGAAAAGAACACAGCAAAGTGCAAAACTGACAGAGGAGAGAAAGAGACTTGTCCGCTTGAACATTGTTCCTCTTACACATTAGATGCTTGTTAAACTTTACTTTGATATTGATAACAGTACACTTTGCCAGTACAGTTTCACTGCAATTATTTAAACAACACACGGAACCAGGTTATTTTTATGTATTTATTTCTGGGAATTAATGAATGAACTACTGCGGTCTCATTTTATTACTGTGTTTCATTTCAGTGCCTCTGTAAGTAAACGTTTACTGCAGTCTTTAATAAACTCATATGCAGTTTATTTATTTTTTTAACATGCAGAACAACAGGAGACTGTTAAAGAGATCTTGAATTACATTCCCAAGTGGTTTGTTTCTGGTCCTCTTTCTGAAACGTCCTCACTTAGAATACTACAGCCCTGTAGACCTTATGATTCAGTGTCTAATGCTATGGATGTTCTCTCACCTGTTCAAATTCTCTAGCAGTTTGATCCCGAGCTGCACTTTCTCATCCAGACTCCCAGGAAGGAACAGATAGGGCAAGTCTAGCAGCGTCTCCCAGACAACAGACTTGTTCTGCAGCTCTGCTATCACCCCCATGACTAGAACACTTGTGTTTAAAACCTCCACTGGATATTCCCTCACAACCCTTGTGAACATCTAAGAATAATAATAAGTAACAAGTCAGTAACCAGCACCCCCACTAATTAAGAGTATTTGTAAAGTATATTCAAATGAAACAAGTTGAATTTAAGAGTCATATCTTGATTGGAAAAGTTATTGAAATTATTTCACAGCTGTACTTCGGTTACCCAAACACCCCTGCTCCCAGCTGGTGTAAATTAATAATACTAATATATACATATTACATATACTAATATGCTCCCAGCTGGTTTAAATATACTTCTATTATAAGTATGTCGATATATATATATATATATATACACACACACACACACACACACACACACACACACACACACCACACACACACACACACACACACACATACAATATATAGGGAGAGGAAGAGAGAAAAAGTAGTCCAGGAGGGGGCTAAAGGGACTACACTCCCCCAGAATGCCATGGGAGGGGGTCTTACGCCAGGATCCTACTCCCCAGAGGGTCACCTGAATAAAAATTTAATGTGTGTCACCTGCCTGTGAAGAGGAACATTACTGAATGATGATATATATATAATATTATATGTATCTATATATATATATTATATATATATATATATATATATATATATATATATATATATATATATATTATATTTAACTGAATACGAAATGCCTTTCAGTCTATAACAGACAGTAATTACATCAGCTAATGGTAACAGTTAACCCTCAAGCTTCCGAATAACAATACATCCCACCCTCAGGCCATCACCTCTAATAATAATGGCTCTGTTTTGATCTTATCTTGGGCTATACCCTATCGTATTGTCCTACTGAACATTCTGGCAGCACAGCTGCAACATGCACCAGACCCACCCTATCTTCAAGACTGTAAAAATCCTGTATAAATATCTACTGTAACTCCATTTGTGTTAGCAGTGTATTATAGACTCTACCCTTGTTTACATTGATTAAAACTTCTAGAGCTCATAATCAACCTGAATACCCGAGTCTCTCTGGATAGCGGAGAATAAATCCACTACACCTGTAATTAGCAGGCAGGTATTTAGCAAGGAAAAAATTTTGTTCAGGGCAGTCTGTGCGACTGATAGAGGCTGTCGGTAATAAGGTCCTGTGTAAACCTTTTGTGTGTGCAAGAACATGTAAAAAGTGTTTTGTGATGGGGAAATGGCTTAGCCAACCAATGCAGTGAGGAATGTGAGAAAAGTGTATTAGTATATATATATCTATGTATATGTAGACAGTCCCCGTCGAGATGAATTCCCGGATATAAATGGATTAGCCACCAATGCAGTGAGAGCAGGTGTGAATAGGGTACGTTAGTGAGAGCTGTTTGATATAAGGGAGCGAGGGGGATCCAGGCCAGATGTTCTCAGCGACGGAGATAGGTTCGACGAGAGAGATCGAGGAGAGAGAAGACACGAGAGGAGTGAATGTAGAGAGGAGGAGAGAGGGGAGATAGAGGTGGGGAGAGGAGGAGAGAGGGGGAGAGAGAAGGAGAGGAGAGAGGGAGAGAGAGGGCGAGGGAGAGAGAGAGAGAGAGAGGGGGACCGGGAGGAGAGGTGGGAGAGGGAGGAGGGAGAGGGAGGAGGGAGAGGCGAGGAGAGCGAGGGAGAGAGAGAGAGAGGGGGAGGAGAGCAAGAGGGAGGATAGAGAGAGGAGAGAGAGGAGAGAGGATTGAGGGAGGTTGGGAGAGAGAGATGAGAGCGAGAGGATGGAGAGGAGAGGTGAGCGAGAGGGATTACGTCCTACCGAGGGTACCGAGAGGGTGATGGGAGAGAGACGAGAGAGGAGAGAGCCCCCGGGAGACGAGAGGAGATCACATATATAGCGAGGGGGATGATGGATATGTACTAAGTATATATATATATATATATATATATATATATATATATATATATAATATAGATAGATATAATACTCTCTCTCACGCTAGAGAGATGATTTCTATGAGGAGATAGAGGGGAGAGGATCGGAGGAGAGAAGATGAGCGGAGAGAGAGAGAGAGAGAGAGAGAGAGAGAGAGAGAGAGAGAGAGAGAGAGAGAGAGAGAGAGAGAGAGAGAGAGAGAGAGAGAGAGAGAGAGAGAGAGAGAGAGAGAGAGAGAGAGAGAGAGATGAGAGAGAGAGAGAGAGAGAGAGAGGGAGAGAGCTTGGAGTGAAAATAACTTATGGTCCTAATATTTGTATTTCTTTGTTAAAGTTCAAATGAATAAAACATAACTCTACCTGATTCATTGTATAGAGGCATGCTTCTAGGAAAGGGCCATTTGACAGACAGAACGTCATGTAACTGTCCCCCATAAAGTCCACAGCACTGTTGCCAGTCTTTTTGACATAGGGGAGAGTGTAATTGCACAAAACCTTCTTCAGAAAGTCAGCAGAGACCAACATTTCATTTACCACGTCCTGCATTTCAAAACAAGAGATTATTATAAAATCACCGAAAATCAATGAAGAACATCTTTTAAACAAGGGAATATTTTGTTTCTTTCTTTCTTTCTTTCTGTCTCTCTCTTTGAAAAATTAAGATGGTTTAAATATTTAACATAACCTAAATCACTATCTGTTGAACATGATTAGGGCTTCTGTTTTTTGGGTTTTATTAATAGTATTTGTCGATGCTTATTTTTAGCTATTTTCAAGTTTTCTGTAAATAGGTTTTTGATATAATGTATGAAAGTTTTCGGTTACTTTCTAAAATGCTTGACCATTTTTATTCTGTCAAAATATGTATAGTAGTAACTCGACAGTACTTGCACACTTAAGTTGTCCCGTCTTTCCTTTGCTGTCTTCCACAGTGAAATCCCTGTGGCCACGGGCACGTTCTTCTGGGGTTTTTGTGTGGAGGCATTTTTTTACATTTCACCACAATTCTGTTTTAAATCCTCTGTATCTTAACTGTAATACAGCTTTAAATCCCGCTAACAAGCCTCCATCCTGACTGGAATCTCGTTTTAAATCTCACAAGCAGAGTCTCCAATAGAAATGTAGGAATGAGCTGTCACTCAGTAGTTGGGGCGGGTTTAAAGTATTCAGAACAAATCACTGATCGATACAAGTCAGGAAGGCGGGACATTGCCCAGCAGCGCTGGGAAATGTATTTATTATTATTTTTATAGTAGATTTTATTTTTTAATGGGAAAAAGGTAAAGTCAGGGTGAATGGATTAACCATTTCCACAGTTTTTCTGGTGTTTTCCGGTGTTTATTGGCTATCTACCGATTTCATTTTTTTTAGTATTATATCAGGTTTTAAATCGGTTAAAACAGGAAATCAGAAGCCCTAAATATGATACTGTTATTTTAAAGACTATCACATTTCATTGGTAGACCCTGCATTGAATCTGTTACACATGGCTAATACCTGTTCAATCAGTACTGAATGGTTGAGTGTGTCAATAATGGAGGTGATGTTTGCCAGGCTTTGGAAATCAGCATCTGAAAGATGAAAGGAGTCTGTTACCAGAGCTGGCATGACTGCATGATACCCCAAGGGTATTTCCGCAGGGCTCTGAATGGCGCACCTGCCCTACTGGCCTTTGTCCTGCAGGGGGTGGTACCCCGTCAACATTCACACACGAATGTCCTAACGGAGTATTATCACAGCCGGATAACAGTTCTGTAAATTGTGACTTACTGTTCTGTACAGACTACACACATTCATTGTGTTTACATGCAGCCTCAATGCAGTTTCAATTCTGAATACTAAAATACTTTCGTTCAGAAGAACATATGTCAATAATGTAGCATACTTATCATTGTGGTCCAGATGTGATGCATGTCAGCCAGCTGTGTCAGTAAATTCAAACTGCTCCTCTGCTCAGCCGATCGTCCCCCACCAATGCCCAGTTTGTCAAAAAACTCTCTGTTTAAGGGAAAGCTGGCCATCCTGCAAAAATACCAAGAAAGCAAGGCAAGCGGTCACTGAGATGAGGAGCTGAAGGTTAGACACACCAACAACACCTACAGCTGCCCTGGAGGTAACATCAATCTGTGTACAACTGAGGCTAAGGAAAGGGGCTAATTATTCTTATTTATTATCAACACAGTCGTACATAGCTCATTAATTCAGTGCAGAATTCCTCACTAAAAAGGGCAGCAGGAACTATAAATAGCCACTGAAACAACTTGATTCTACAAAAACTTTCAAATCATCAGCCAGATATAAGCTCCAGATTGGATGCTACAGGTGGTATTTGTAAGGGACCTGCTTTAAGGATGTTGATACTGGTAGTTATCAGTAATGCAATATTGGTAGTTTAAAAGGAAGAAACGTGAATATCAATTTCAACCAAGAGGAGATCCTTTCCCAACGTCATCATATCATACTAAAATGGAAATGACTTTTCTTTTCTATTTTTTACAAAAGGATCCTGACCATTGATACTGCACACCCCTCATTTAAATTCGCTAAAGACATGAAAGGTACTGCTGTGCAAACAGCTGCAAAGTTCAAAGAACTTTTCATCTTTCTTTTAACGAATAAATAGGTCACCTTGAATGGAACGAGTTTAAGCCTCATTTCAAGGGTGTAACAGATTAATCTGAATGTACTGCTCTTTACAAAGGGTGGTTCATTTGAGCATATTGAATCTATAACGCTGAACAAATCGACATGCCAGTACACTAGAGTTATTGTTTGCCAATGAAAAATTCATGTGGTTTTGCTTGAACAAATTACTGCATACAGTAGCTTGTATATTCTTCTTGAGAGGGGAGTGATGATTCTAATGGGCCAAAATTCTCAGAAGATGGTTCTGCTAAAAGGGTGTGCTGATATTCGTACTGATACTCATAATCACCTTTAAAAAGTATGTATCGTCCAGTACTAAATAAATCCATTCACTAATGTGTTGATTTCAAAACAAGAGAAGCAGTCCTTCCCTCAATATGGAAGTCAATTGCCTTTGATTGGTACTTGTAACCAGGAGGTACCCGGTTCAAATCCCAGCTCAGCCACTGACTCACTGTGTGACCCCGAGCAAGTCACTGACCCTCCTTGTGCTCCTTGGGGTGAGACGTTGTTGTAAGTGACTCTGCAGCTGATGTCCAGTTCACACACCTTCGGTCTCGTAATTTATGACGTCACAGAAACCCTAGATGAAATTATTTTCCTGTAACTGCTGTCCTACTGTTCTCCCACCTCCCTCCTCACTTGTCTTACCAATTGGCATCTTCAGGGCTCCAGTTTAATCCTTTTGAGAACATCATCCTAGTCTGTGGCTGAAGTGATCTGTTCTTGCAAGAGCTGTCAGCGTCACACAAGAGCGTCTGCAGGAAGGGAAAGAAGCCGGTGCTGGGTAGGTTACGAGGGGCCACATAACCTGCAAAGAAACAGAAAGGGCAATCAGTCACAGCAGCCTTTGAAACACAACCATCTGAACAATATATAATCCATTACAGCAACCTCTCAAACACAACCCTCTGATAAATATACAATCCGTCACAGCGACCTCTCAAACACAATCCTCGGAAAAATAGACAATCCGTCACAGCGACCTCTCAAACACAATCCTCGGAAAAATAGACAATCCGTCACAGCAACATCTCAAACACAACCATCTGAAAAATATACAATCCGTCACAGCGACATCTCAAACACAACCCTCTGAAAAATATACAATCCGTCACAGCGACCTCTCAAACACAACCCTCTGAAAAATATACAATCCGTCACAGCAACTTCTCAAACACAACCCTCGGAAAAATATACAATCCGTCACAGCGACCTCTCAAACACAACCCTCTGAAAAATATACAATCCGTCACAGCAACTTCTCAAACACAACCCTCTGGAAAAATATACAATCCGTCACAGCAACCTCTCAAACACAACCCTCTGAAAAATATACAATCCGTCACAGCGACCTCTCAAACACAACCCTCTGAAAAATATACAATCCGTCACAGCGGCCTCTCAAACACAACCCTCGGAAAAATATACAATCCGTCACAGCAACATCTCAAACACAACCCTCGGAAAAATATACAATCCGTCACAGCAACTTCTCAAACACAGCCCTCTGAAAAATATACAATCCGTCACAGCTACCTCTCAAACACAGCCCTCTGAAAAATATACAATCCATCACAGCGACCTCTCAAACACAACCCTCGGAAAAATATACAATCCGTCACAGCGACCTCTCAAACACAATCCTCTGAAAAATATACAATCCGTCACAGCGACATCTCAAACACAACCCTCTGAAAAATATACAATCCGTCAAAGCAACATCTCAAACACAGCCCTCTGAAAAATATACAATCCGTCACAGCGACCTCTCAAACACAACCCTCGAAAAATATACAATCCGTCACAGCAACCTCTCAAACACAACCCTCTGAAAAATATACAATCCATCACAGCAACTTCTCAAACACAACCCTCTGAAAAATATACAATCCGTCAAAGCGACCTCTCAAACACAATCCTCTGAAAAATATACAATCCATCACAGCGACCTCTCAAACACAATCCTCGGAAAAATACACAGTCCATCACACGACCTCTCAAACCCAATCCTCTGAAAAATATACAATCCTGAAAAATGTAAATAATGGAGATGCTTCAACAGAATATGATAAACCTATACCAGTAACCACAGACCCAAAAGAATCATATCCAGGTAATTTAGGGAGGTAATAAAATACAATCAACACTTGTTCTAAAGTAAAACACCACCTGGATGTGCCCCACTCCCATACCCATGTGTTACGAGAGACAGGGTTGCTACTTGACAATCACCATCCAAGAAAACCCAAATACAGTGCTCGCTCGCTATAAGGCTCTCGGTTATAACACACCTCGGAAAGAACACTCCTACAGCATGTCCTCCAATTCCCTATACTAGTGACTCACGCAATGTTTCTACAGTAAATACAGTACTGGTGTTAAAACTGTAAACAACTTCTCAGTCTAACTTCTGTTTCTGTCTCTCCCTTTTGATACAGTATCTGAACTGAAGAAAAGCTGAGCTGCCACTTTATAACAGACATTTTATCTAGCATACATTTTATGACTAAATAAATCTTAGGCCTATTACATGGTTATCTTTCCTAATGTATTTACTTTTTTGCTGCGAGAGGAGCTGCGGCTTTCTCCAGGAGACGAGACTCTTCAGCTTCGCTTCAGCCCCGCTCCAGCAGCCAAACCTGGGGCGAGCCCATTCCCTCTTCCGACCCACTCTCTTGCTCGCACTTGGCTTGCTTGACGCTTCGAACTAAACTCCAGACCACTTTTTAGCCAGGCTATTTATAGTTTAAAAACTGCTAATTAAATTATCCACGAGTGGGAATGTTACCTTTCTTTTTTTTTTGTAAAAAATACAACGTTGATTACATGGTGCTTTATGCATGGTTAATTCACAGAAAGTTACATTTTTGCTTCACTATATGTGCATCATAGTGAGGGAGTTATTTTATTTTGTATTTTATTCAAATGTGCGTTGTGTCCCGCGGAGACCCCCCCCCCCCCGAGACTCCCCCGTTTATAACACTCTTCATACTTTGTACTTACTGAACACACATTAATTACAAATACATGCAAGCAGCACCACATGGCATGACAAGTACCACTGGCATCTCTGCACAGTGCTGCACCTAGAACTCCAACATGCATCTTCTTAACAGAAAGTGTTGAAGAGAAGCAAGTAGCCTGCTGTTCATTTAACTGTAAGGCAGTTCAACATACTTACCATGGAAGACAGACTGGTTTACTATAAAAACAAAACTTCATTTTGAAGAAATTGCGAATACAAAGACATTTGTATCTGAATAAAACAGTTTTAAAAGTATACATTTAACAGCATAAGCTTAGCTGCAGGAAAGATCAGTTAAGAGCTGTTTCTTGTTTTATATCATTAACATTTCAATAAAGGAAAAGGGGGGTCAAGTCAGTAATTATATATTATATATATATATATATATAATATATATATATATATATATATATATATATATATATATATATATATTGTAGCCTACTTCACTAAAGTAAAAACAGACTTCTGGTATTTTTTTAAATATCATTGCTTCAGGTTATTTCTACTGCTTAATAACTGTAACAACAGCACAGGGTTGGTGTTGAATTTAACCCGTTCACTGCCCCGCAGGAACATTAACCTGCTAACCAGTGACACGCACAGAAATCCCACCCTGTGAAACTAAATCGTCCATTCTCAGTTTGAGAACACACTGAGAATAGAAATCACCCCTAATAAGAATCAGGTACTTACAGGCAGATTGTTTTTCAGGAGGGTACTTAGACCGGGTGATGGCTAGGATTATAAAGATTATTAGAGGCCAGATAATAAGTGCTAGAGACCAGACCTGCAATAAATAAGAAAAGGACAGATACAAGTCATGAGCACCTTCAGCTGGAACAGCATTCCACAATTCACAGGTTGCTGTCTTCAGCTGGAACAGCATTGCACAATTCAGACTGCTGTCTTCAGCTGGAACAGCATTGCACAATTCAGACTGCTGTCTTCAGCTGGAACAGCATTGCACAATTCAGACTGCTGTCTTCAGCTGGAACAGCATTGCACAATTCAGACTGCTGTCTTCAGCTGGAACAGCATTGCACAATTCAGACTGCTGTCTTCAGCTGGAACAGCATTGCACAATTCAGACTGCTGTCTTCAGCTGGAACAGCATTGCACAATTCAGACTGCTGTCTTCAGCTGGAACAGCATTGCACAATTCAGACTGCTGTCTTCAGCTGGAACAGCATTACACAATTCAGACTGCTGTCTTCAGCTGGAACAACATCAAACAATTCAGACTCCTGTCTTCAACTGGAACAGCATTGCACAATTCACAGGCTGCTGTCTTCAGCTGGAACAGCATTGCACAATTCACAGGCTGCTGTCTTCAGCTGGAACAGCATTGCACAATTCAGACTGCTGTCTTCAGCTGGAACAGCATTGCACAATTCAGACTGCTGTCTTCAGCTGGAACAGCATTGCACAATTCAGACTGCTGTCTTCAGCTGGAACAGCATTGCACAATTCAGACTGCTGTCTTCAGCTGGAACAGCATTGCACAATTCAGACTGCTGTCTTCAGCTGGAACAGCATTGCACAATTCACAGGCTGCTGTCTTCAGCTGGAACAGCATTGCACAATTCAGACTGCTGTCTTCAGCTGGAACAGCATTGCACAATTCAGACTGCTGTCTTCAGCTGGAACAGCATTGCACAATTCAGACTGCTGTCTTCAGCTGGAACAGCATTGCACAATTCAGACTGCTGTCTTCAGCTGGAACAGCATTGCACAATTCAGACTGCTGTCTTCAGCTGGAACAGCATTGCACAATTCAGGCTGCTGTCTTCAGCTGGAACAGCATTACACAATTCACAGGCTACTGTCTTCAACTGGAACAGCATTACACAATTCAGGCTGCTGTCTTCAACTGGAACAACATCAAACAATTCAGACTCCTGTCTTCAACTGGAACAGCATTACACAATTCACAGGCTGCTGTCTTCAACTGGAACAGCATTACACAATTCACAGGCTGCTGTCTTCAACTGGAACAGCATTACACAATTCAGGCTGCTGTCTTCAACTGGAACAGCATTACACAATTCACAGGCTGCTGTCTTCAACTGGAACAGCATTACACAATTCACAGGCTGCTGTCTTCAACTGGAACAGCATTACACAATTCACAGGCTGCTGTCTTCAACTGGAACAGCATTACACAATTCACAGGCTGCTGTCTTCAACTGGAACAGCATTACACAATTCACAGGCTGCTGTCTTCAACTGGAACAGCATTACACAATTCACAGGCTGCTGTCTTCAACTGGAACAGCATTACACAATTCACAGGCTGCTGTCTTCAACTGGAACAGCATTACACAATTCACAGGCTGCTGTCTTCAACTGGAACAGCATTACACAATTCACAGGCTGCTGTCTTCAACTGGAACAGCATTACACAATTCACAGGCTGCTGTCTTCAACTGGAACAGCATTACACAATTCACAGGCTGCTGTCTTCAGCTGGAACAGCATGGCTGCTGTCTTCAACAACAGCATTACACAATTCACAGGCTGCTGTCTTCAACTGGAACAGCATTACACAATTCACAGGCTGCTGTTTTAGATTAAGTTTATGGTTACACTTAAAAATAATAGTACTTCACTAACAGAAATTATCCCTAATAAATAACAATAATAATAATAATAATAATAATAATAATAAATACATATAATATTATTACGATTAAAATGTATTTATAAGTAATAAAGATGCCAATCATTATCATTCATATATATATATATATATATATATATATATATATATATATATATATATATATATATATATATATATATATATATATATATAGATAGATAGATGGATGGATAGATAGATATTTTCTTACCGGCTGTCTCCAGACACTCAGACAGTTTTTCCACATTAGCAGTCGCAACTGCTGCAGAAATGAAGCCATTTCTAAACGACAATAAACAAATAAATACAACAAATAAAAATAGCAGTCCATTAAATTAAAAAAAAAAAAAAAAGCACATTTCTCGCTACACGGGAAACCCACATCAACACAACAATCCAAACAGGCTGCGTTTCCATTAATAGGTAAAAGAAAAGAGATAGCGTTAGAAAGAAAAAAAAAAAATCCATGAATTATAAAATAACTTATACAATAACATATGATACTTTGATTTGGGAACATTTCGTTAAACAACATTGCTTTAAAACGATTTCAGAACTGCAATCAAGAAATAATAATAATAATAATAATAATAATAATAATAATAATAATAATAATAATAATAATAATAATAATAATAATAATAATAACCCCACGATACGAACTCGAGTCAAAAATATCAATATAAACTGTTGTTCTTTCTGTGTTACACTTGATTTGGAGAAACGGAAATTCCTAACTAAACTAAAAACAAGCAAAGCAATAACAACCACATTTTCGCAAACAAAAAGGGGAAATGCAATGACGGTTTTATTTTTTGATGATTTTATTTTTTTAATCTGCTATCTTTGTAATGTCATACGATTACCCACCCGCTTCAATATGCTGTTGCATTGAAAAGATTTGAACACTGGTTTTTGATTACATGGACAGGTAGTAGAGAGATAAAATAATAATAATAATAATAATAATAATAATAATAATAATAATAATAATAATAATAATAGCAAATGCATACATTAATTAAAATAAAATAAAATATGTCTATACCTTGTTTTTTCCCGCTTATCTGCTTTTACCGTCCATCCCAGACAGACTAGGTGAATAGAGTTCGAGTAGTGTTTAAAACAGCAGGCATTTGTCTCGGGTGTTAGACTTTACAGCATAACAGCATTGCGTGTTGCATTTTAAGGTGTGTTAGAATCTAGTTTGTCCGGTTTTGCTATTCAATACATATTCTACAATAACGTTTTTGCACCAGTTTTTTTCGTGCGTCTTCTCTCTCTCTCTCTCTCTCTCTCTCTCTCTCTCTCTCTCTCTCTCTCTCTCTCTCTCTCTATTTTTTTAAATTGATGATTGTGGTCGGATAGAGTCAAACTGAGCATAACATGCAAATATGTTTGGGAGATAACCGATCCCATTGACTAGGCCTAATGTATAGTTTATTAGGACTGGAAACTGAATAATCATTTTGCTGAATTTGTCCAAGGCGGTGCTGATTGACCTCATCCTAGTTATTACTAGCATGTCCGGTGTGACTACAAAATGATCGATATCTGCTATCAATATCTAAATACTGAATAATATTATATTATAATTCAAGATAACAGAATAAGGACAAACATTTGGTAAAGCCTGCAAAACATCATCATTTTGCTGTAGAAAAAGAATGAAAAGTTCATTTCTGATGATGACAGTTACTGAAGTTATAGCAAAATGTTTAAGAGTTGCAGATGCTTATATTTTGTATATAGTTTTTGCAGTGCCATAATGAGCAGTGCAAGACTGTCCAGGCTGCCAGCCCCTTGAAGCCATTGTTTAGTTAGTGGGTAAAAGGGGTACCCATTTGTCCACTGCATAGAACCCACAAAGAAGTATGGCTGGCCCTGTGTCTCCAGTCCCTGAACTGCTAAAACACCCCCATACATGTATTTATTTTATTTTTTTTTAAACAACTCAGATGATTCGCTTATCTGCTGTACCCGTCGTTTTCTTTGAACGCACACTTCTTTCAAGCGTTTCTCTTGAATGTGTTCTATAGTACTTCTTGATTATTGCTCTGTTTATAGATTTTGGTATTCCGTATTTCTTTGATACTGTTCTGTAGTTGATTCCTTTGCTGTAGTTTGCTAAGTGTGCTTTTCTCAAATTTTGGCAACCATCATCTGCTGTGTTGCCAAAATGTTCTTCTTCAAGAGATATTGGAAATAATGACCTATTTTACTGGCTATATAACATAGCTTAGATACTGTGTAATGCTTTTCAGTTAACTAATATTATTTAATAGGTTCTGTTATATTTTGACAGACTTAATATAAAGGTGCTAATACTTTTGGTGCTTTTTTTTATATAAAGATTGTTTATTAAACTAACAGAAATGGTCTATTTTGGTCTTTGTCATTAATTAGTGGCTAATGTTCACTAAATGTTTGTATTGAACATGTTTTATTGAATGATCTAATATTAAGAGTAGGGTGCATATACTTTGTTTAGTCTGTGACAGTTAATGTGATGCTCAATCAGACAGCCTGTATATACCATTAGATTATAATACCCTTGTTCTAAAGATGGTCATTAGCAGGTTTCCATAGCTGTTTTCTAGCTACATTAAATACAAAACTGTAGACCGTAGCATCAGATTGATTGTAAGGGGTTACTGCAGCATTGTTTCAGCCAGTATTCACATACAGCCGTTTCTTCTCATGGTGTCAGTGTCACTACTTGCTTTTACCTGAATGGTACAATTACTTCAATAAATCAATTCTAGGCAGTCAAGAGGAAACTCTACAGCATTGTGGTCTAAGAGCAGAGTTCTAGCTGCAATGTGTGTTTCTGAGTTTCTCTAAAGTAATATGAATGCATGATGAGTTTTAAGGGCAGGTGCATGTACTGTATAATAATTCTTTTTGTGACAAAGAACACAGTGTTTAAATTGGGGGCAGGTGTATGTTTCAGAAACTGCTCAGCAGTGTTCCTGAGCTATTCTCATCTTTTGCAATGCTCTAACAAGGGCTGAATAGAATGCTATGTGACAAAATGGTTATACAAACAAAGCCACAAAAGGCTTTGACAGTTTTGTAGAGATAGATATTGTTTAGTCATGTCTTATTTTACTGGCAGACGATCACAGAAAGACTTTGCAAAATCAAACAATACAAATTGTATTAGTTAAAGACAACCTATTACATAATGGATGGGTTCCTCTGTAATGTGGGTGGCTGGAAGAGGACAGATCCAGAGGACCAATCCCGTGATAAGAGGGTGCAGCACCAAACAGCTGGTAACAGTAAAGGCACAGTGATCATTTCAGACAGAGTTCATTACATCTTATTGAACTTGCGTTTTTTTCTTGGTTAGCAGGGCAATTTTTTTTTCCACAGTAGCCCATCAGAATTCAAGTCAGAAACATCAGTCAATCAATCAATCAATCAATCTATTGAATTTTGTAGCAGAGGGTTTCAGACGATTGGTCAATATCTTTTGGTATGCTATGGAATCCATTTTACCATGTATTGGAACTAAATTTCCTGTGCTATTAGAGGAAAAACAGCCCCATAGAAGGATATTACTACCTCCATGATTGACAGTAGCTATGGTGTTCTTTTCTTTGTACGCCTCACCAGACTTTCTCCAAACGTAACGACTATCAGCGTGACCAGAGAGCTTGATTTCTGTTTAATTAGTCCACAAAGCCTCTGACCAGAACTCATATCCATCGTTCAAATGCAGTCTTGCAAACTTTAAGTGATTGTCCTTGTGACATTTTCCTAAGAGTGGCTTTTTCCTTGGCCTGCGACCATTCAGACCTTCACCATGCAATACTGGACCTGTGATTGAAATCAAAACTCGAGTCCCACCTGCAGCCAATTCACTTTGAACATCTTTAGCAGTCAATCTCAGATTGTCATTAACCATCCTCACAATTCTTCTACTTGTTCTTGGTGAAAGAACCTTCTTTCTTCCAGACCGAGAGAGCATTGTGACCAGGGGTGTAGTCCTGAGGGGTTGCTGGGAGAGAGCACTGCTTCCATACTTCACGTGTAGAATATTGAACTGTTTTGCTCCAACTAATATATGGAGATATACATGTGTATAACCCATACAAATAAATAATGTGTATAACCCATACAAATAAGCAAAGGATACCATAACTGTAAGAAACCCTTGAGAGATAAATAATGAAAACAGTTTGAATATAGTGTGCCTGGCCTGGAACAACAGGTGTGAATAATGTAGAGAGGTGACGGGAACTTGTATTAATGCTGTGGTTTGGTGTCGGTATTTTATAATAAGATGTAATAATTGGAACAGTTTATTTTTAGACCTGTATATAAGAAATAATGTAGATAAAATAAGCTAAACATTTATTTAAAAAATAAAACTCAGTCGCAACAAGCAAATAAAGGGTACCTGTGGCCTTACAAATCTTCTTTTGCAAGCAGAGATGAGCTTATACTGGACCAAACCATTCAATATACAAGAAGAGGGAGTGGGGGAGTGTTACACATTCCTGATTGTCTGAATTTGTAATCAATTGGTACACTTGTTAGCCTTCAAATAGCATAACTACTAGTGATAAACTGTGGTTCTGTTGAGAGAATGGGGAAACAGGGACTGCAGGCTCAGGGTTGAGAGAGTGGGGGGGGGGGGTATATATACAAAAATATTGCTGAAATAAATAATTGTAGACATCTATTTTTTTTTCCTCATCCACAAAAGCAAAACCTTTTTTCCTATAATTATGTGTTTTCGAGAAATTTCTAGAAATTATAAATTTCCATTGTGGTATGTAAACGTTTGACTACAACGGTATCTTCAACAAAAGAAAGAGAGGGCGGCAGTGCCAATGCTAAAAATAGACAAGACAAAACATTGGTTAGCACTATGAAGCATGGTCCCTGCATGCACGTGAAACAGGTTTGTCAGCCTTTTGTGACTCCTTTCCCTTGAACTTGTGAGTCCTTTTATTGAAGGCAGTAACCGTATTCTTTTACATGGGAGGGGTCCAGATCCCATTGTATCCCATCCAAGCACCATCCCTTACCCGACCATAGCCCTGGGCTCAGGGAAAGTGCACCTGCAAGAAGCGCGGATGGGTGGCTAAAGGCAAAATAAAATCATGGGCCATTTTTACAAAGATTTAAACCCTGTAATAAATGATCACGACTTTTTGGTAAAATAAATAGTCAAATAAATTACTCGGGTTAACTGCTTCTAGCTATTTCTGTAAAATGATTAGTTTCATTTCCTCTTCACAAACTTAGCATGCTGGTAAGTGCTTTGTGACTATGATTCTTAATTTGGAGTTCCACTATCCTAAACAAGCATTTATTTTAAAATGGAGCTAAATTCTCAGTGAACCGGATCACAAGGTGTTCAATACAATTTTAAGAATGAGCCGTTATTCTTGGCTTATTGTCAATCTGAACTTAAAACATAATAGCTGATATCTGCAATGAGATCACATGCCACTGTGTTGCAATCTAGTTTCTACACACCTTATTTATATACCTAAAGAAACAAATCATCTAAATATAGAGCCTTCTATTTGCAATACCACCTAGTTTATGACTTTGTGTGATGTAAAGCTTGTGTGTCCTGATGATGAGGTCAGTTCAGCTTACACAAAGCACTCCATTTGAAAGTATTCTGATTATCAGTATGCTTCACTTGCATCCTCTCCTTCACACACAAATACATACATCATTTAGTTTCCTTACAGCTTTCTATTTTATATGCTTATGTTCAGCTGACCCAAAATATGCCACAGAGCTGTAAATTACAGGGGTCCCAACATATGGTTGTAACATTGCATGGCAGATTTTGATATGACACTGAACATCACAATTTGCAACTCCAGAATGAGTATTTGTGCTGTGTCAATATAGTGTTATTGTCCCCTGTGTTTAGGCTGTCTCCTACCAGGGGATCCCTTGATAGCATGCTATACCCAGTATGTACAGTTTGAAACACACAGCTACCATACCATACCCGCTACGTGATGTCTTATCTGTCTGAACCCAGCCCTATCAAGCATCTCATTTCTGGAAATCATTGTATTCAAATTTTTCAGTGTTTTTATCCTGTTTCTATGATTGAAGTGTTTTTGTCCTGTTTGAATGATTGAAGTGTTTTGTCTTGTTTGAATGATTGAAGTGTTTTTGTCCTGTTTGTATGATGGAAGTGTTCTTTTGCTGTTTGTATGATGAAAGTGTTCTTGTCCTGTTTCTACTATTTAAGTGTTTTTGTCCTGTTTGTATGATTGAAGTGTTTTTGTCCTGTTTCTATTATTTAAGTGTATTTGTCCTGTTTGTATGATTGAAGTGTTTTATGCTGTTTGTATGATTGAAGTGTTTTTGTCCTGTTTGAATGATTTAAGTGTTTTTGTCCTGTTTGTATGATTGAAGTGTTTTTGTCCTGTTTGTATGATGGAAGTGTTCTTGTCCTGTTTGTATGATTGAAGTGTTTTTGTCCTGTTTCTATGATTGAAGTGTTTTTGTCCTGTTTGTATGATTGAAGTGTTTTTGTCCTGTTTCTATGATTTAAGTGTTTTTGTCCTGTTTGTATGATTGAAGTGTTTTTATGCTGTTTGTATGATTGAAGTGATTTTGTCCTGTTTGAATGATTGAAGTGTTTTTGTCCTGTTTGTATGATGGAAGTGTTCTTTTCCTGTTTGTATGATGAAAGTGTTCTTGTCCTGTTTCTATGATGGAAGTGTTTTTGTGCTGTTTGTATGATTGAAGTGTTTTTGTCCTGTTTCTATGATTTAAGTGTATTTGTCCTGTTTGTATGATTTGAAGTGTTTTTGTCCCGTTTGAATGATGGAAGTGTTCTTTTCCTGTTTGTATGATGAAAATGTTCTTGTCCTGTTTCTATGATTGAAGTGTTTTTGTCCTGTTTGTATGATTGAAGTGTTTTTATGCTGTTTGTATGATTGAAGTGATTTTGTCCTGTTTGAATGATGTGAAGTGTTTTTGTGCTGTTTGTATGATTGAAGTGATTTTGTCCTGTTTGTATGATGGAAGTGTTCTTGTCCTGTTTGTACGATGAAAGTGTTCTTGTCCTGTTTGTATGATTTAAGTGTTTTTGTCCTGTTTGTATGATTGAAGTGTTTTTGTCCTGTTTGTATGATTGAAGTGTTTTTGTCCTGTTTGTATGATTTGAAGTGTTTTTGTCCTGTTTGTATGATTTGAAGTGTTTTTGTCCTGTTTGTATGATTTAAGTGTTTTTGTGCTGTTTGTATGATTGAAGTGTTTTTGTCCTGTTTCTATGATTTAAGTGTTTTTGTCCTGTTTGTATGATTTAAGTGTTTTTGTCCTGTTTGTATGATTGAAGTGTTTTTGTCCTGTTTCTATGATTGAAGTGTTTTTGTCCTGTTTCTATGATTTAAGTGTTTTTGTCCTGTTTGTATGATTTAAGTGTTTTTGTCCTGTTTCTATGATTTAAGTGTTTTTGTCCTGTTTGTATGATTGAAGTGATTTTGTCCTGTTTGAATGATGGAAGTGTTTTTGTGCTGTTTGTATGATTGAAGTGTTTTTGTCCTGTTTGAATGATTTGAAGTGTTTTTGTCCTGTTTGTATGATTGAAGTGTTTTTGTCCTGTTTCTATGATTTGAAGTGTTTTTGTGCTGTTTGTATGATTGAAGTGATTTTGTCCTGTTTGAATGATGGAAGTGTTTTTGTGCTGTTTGTATGATTGAAGTGATTTTGTCCTGTTTGAATGATGGAAGTGTTTTTGTGCTGTTTGTATGATTGAAGTGATTTTGTCCTGTTTGAATGATGGAAGTGTTTTTGTGCTGTTTGTATGATTGAAGTGATTTTGTCCTGTTTGAATGATGGAAGTGTTTTTGTGCTGTTTGTATGATTGAATTGATTTTGTCCTGTTTGAATGATGGAAGTGTTTTTGTGCTGTTTGTATGATTGAAGTGATTTTGTCCTGTTTGAATGATGGAAGTGTTTTTGTGCTGTTTGTAGGGTTGAAGTGTTTTTTTCTTCTTTGAATGATTGAAGTGTTCTATCCTGGTTAAATAAATGCATGTGAAATTTGAATGAAAAGAATAAATTGATTTATTCTAACATGTCTGGAGTGACTCCCAATAGTGCACTAGTAAACAACAGTTTTTCCTTGGTGAGTATTGTCTGATAATAGATTTAATAAACAGAGAATAAAGTAGAAGCTACTGTAAATAATCAGAATGTAAAAAGTCACAAGGAGTTCTGTGACATCACAAAGGATGAGGAAACCACAGAGGAGTTCCGTGACATCACAAAGGACGAGAAAGCCACCGAGGAGTTCCGTGACATCACAAAGGACGAGAAAGCCACCGAGGAGTTCCGTGACATCACAAAGGACGAGTCTGCAGTTTGAGTTCTCTGTGATGTCACAGAACTCCGAGGTGGCTTTTTACAGTCTGAATTATGTACAGTAGCTTGTATTTTATTGTGTATAATACTAGCACTAAAAAAGAAACACACACAAATGAAATTAAACTAAAATTTTCTTTACTAAAAATTACAACTCAAACAAAAAAATACTTTTTTTTTGTTTTTATAATAATGAGTCGCTGTCAGAATCAATCATAATTTGTAATATTCATAACAGTGATTGCAGGCTAGTACTGACACCAGTAACAGTCTGTAATCAGATAATTAAGCTCATCATTTTATAGGGAAATATCAGTTGCACTGGCATTATTGCAGTTTAGTGCCAGCCACTCCCCAGTCTGGATAAACTAAATCCCAGAATAGCAGAAGAGTTATCTTTATCATGACGTCATTATGTTGCTGTTGTACATGTATCCTGTAGAGGGCAACAAAGTACAGTATAGTGACTGAGTAGGGGAGGAAAAGGAACGTAGTCCTTGTGTAAAATAGGGTACAGGACTACATCCCCCACAATGCACTGGTTTGGAATTAGAGCAGGGAGTGATTACACCTGGCTTTAAGGTAGTGAGGGACACCTGCTTGTAATCAAGCAGGTAGGCATTTAAACAGGTCCAAAGCTGTACAAGAGCTATGTGTGTCTGTGTGAGAGGCACATGGAAAACGCATGTTTACAGACCTGGGGAAAACTCAGCGGTGTTGGACACGTTTGCAATGTGTGTAACTTGTCTTGTTGATAAGTGTTGCGTACAGGACTTGGTAAACCGCTTAGCCGTCTGATTATCAGTTAGAACTTTGTGAAAGTTTAGCTAGCGCACCTTGCTAGAGTCAGGCTTTTTGTTTCATAAATAAATATACAGACTCTGGCCTGTTTTGAACCTACCTGTGGTTTCAGAACAGGGTGGTGTCTGATTTATTTATTTATCAAACAAAACAAAATCCTGACTCCTCCAAGGAGCACCACTATCTTTTACTTTCACCTAGGTCTATACACAAGCGTTTCCACAAGCCACTCACACAGAGGCAGGCAGACAGACAGCTCAGCTATACTTCTGGACCTGTTTAAATACTAATTCACTCCCTGCTCTAATTCCAACCCCGTGCATTTTGGGGGGTGTAGTCTTGTATTCTCTTTTACACAAGGACTACGTTCCCTTTCCTCCCCCTATATCAATATATATATATATATATATATATATATATATATATATATATATATATATATATATATATATATATATAGTACATTAAAGTGTGTATTGCATTGACAAATCCAAATGGGAATTATTTATTTTAGCACACTGAGGCATTGTAATGGGCTCATTTTATTATACATGCATTTAATTATATAAAGCAATAGATACATTCATTTTGGGTTTAGAATAATGTGAAAACAGTAGTCCTGGAATTAAAAATGCATGCTTTCAGTGAATTAAACATGACCTCTTATCAGGGGGAAAAAAGCATATTAGGAAAACATAAATCCATGCATTTGTGTTTTCCTGATACTTATTTTCCCAGACAGCTGTTTTCATTTAATCATGCCTTTGGGTCTAAGAAATAAAACAGTGTTAAACGGTCCAGTCAGCAGGTGGCAGTGTGGGGCTCGAGTGCGCTGCTCTAGTACTGTGCAGAAAGTACATCATTTTGGATTCATGTGACTTTGAGAATGCCTGCAGTTGAGAGAAAACAGATAGCACAGTCGAAGTAATACGGTTTGTTTGTTTCACAAAATCAAGATTTTATTTTTGCAAGCGATGGTGTATTACAAGCACACAGTGGGTGCATATTTTCTTTTCTTTTTCATAACAAACAGTGGTACATTGCACGAGTGTGAGAAACACATTTCCCTGCAAGCTTAGTTTTTTTCTTCTTGTTGGAAATAATGATTACGCCATAGAAACAAATTATTCTAAACTCGGTTGTACAGAGTACGGTTGTAGCTTCTGTACACTCAAGTTTATGTAGTTTAACAAAAAAAAAAAGGAATACATTTTCTGTCCCCTTGTTTTTTTTTTTTTTTTTTTTTTTTGCAGCGAGAGACAAAAATTGTGGACTTAACCCGTTCTTGCCGGCTGCACAGAAAGAGCGAGAGAAACACCCATTACTACTGTCAGCCGTGAGATGGCCCGACTACATCGGTGCCATTATCCCTCCCCCTGGAACCTTGCTGAGGGAAGTGAGTCCATTAGGAAATCACATTGAATAGAAAGCCATTTTAAAAAATGCAATTCTCAAGTCTGCAAAACATGAAAGTACCTAATTTTGGTTTGAAACTGGAAAATGAATGGTTACCATGCACGGGAATGATGGAAAATACTGTACAGTGACTGCAGCTGGATTTGTCACCACCATTAAAAAAAAATTGCAAACTCCACGGCCGAACATGTATTTAAGAAAAATAAAACCGTGCTCTGTTGTTCTCAGTGCACCGAAAGAACGGGCTGGAAATGTCCACTCGCTTGTCCACACCATATACAATTCTCTCGCTCCCAACGCAGGGCCGGATTAACCAATATCCTAATAACACCATTCGCCCTATATTTATAGAGCCGCAAAAATATAGGTTAGTGTAGGGAGCCACGTCCTGTGGTCTGTCCCTGCCTTTCAGCCATCAGAAATCACTTCCCATACGCATGATTACAATGACAGTATTCATCAAATAACGCCTGTATTAGGTAAAAAAAAAAAAAAAAAATTAAAATAATTGCGTCAGAGATTATCTGTTTTTCTCCAACTAGAATTTAATAATAATAATAATAATAATAATAATAATAATAATAATAATAATACATTAAGAATGTACTGTATTTAATAAAAGGATGATCATTATAAATGTATAAAACTACGTGATCAAATGTATAGGACTACTTGGAGTTGAATAACTACTGACTGTCCCGTTTACGAATAGTCTAGGTTGAGACGATAAGTCCTCACGTTGACGCCAAGGGGCGCTATTGCCTAAATGTTTCCAGGAGGACCCGCTCAGAGGAGGGATTTGGGAGCAGGGAGTGAAGAGCAGCAAACGGGGCGTAGTTTCTCTGAAGGTGATGAGCGTTGAGGGGCAGTCTGGTACTTTAACCAACCACTCCCTGCAAGTCCCGTCTCCCTCTCCAATCCATCACTTTCGATTCATTGTCGGAGACTCGCTCTGGATGAAATAAACGCACAACGGCACTAAAGCAACAGACCTGGCGGTCCAGTCCTCATAACGCTTCCTCCGAGTCCAGTGTTTTTAACATCCACACCGGGAAATTACAAGTTCTGTTAGCAGGAGGAGACCAACAACTGAAACCAAGAGGCAAGGCTGAAAGGTAAACCTTCTCCCGGACCATGTTTTGTGTTGATTTCATTTACTTTTGTCTTAGTTGTTGCACCGGTGCTGGCCATTTTTGTGTTTCATTTGAAAGAGTAGTTGAGTATGTTTGTAGTGTTGGACAGAGGGTGCGGGTTGCCTTTTGTTTAAATAAACCCTGGTCTGAACAGTTTAGCTAGTGCGATTTAGCCGTAAAGATCGAGATAACCAATTGTTTCGCCACAAAATGGAGAATGATAATGAGATTGAATGGACTGTGTTGCTTGTGTCCACAATGCACAGTCATTGCTACGCGGGTCTGTCTGTCTGCCTGTTTTGGATAACTTGTAAGTGTTTGGTAACATACTTTTCACCAACTATGGGTGTAGTTCAAGTCTTACATTGCCCTTGTTGTCGTGTATCATATGTTGAATACGTGCGTTTATTGTATTTTTCTTTGTGTCGTGCAGAACCATGCCAGGACAATAGTTAAGTTCTATTACAGCTGTTTGTTGTGCAATATGCATGGACTTTGGTCTGGAATTGTTACATAACTACAGTTGCGTTCGGTCGGTACTAGTAGCGATTGAAGAAGGGAAGAGAAGCGTGCGGTTCCCTGACACATGGCATGTATAATATTGCTTTTACTGAACTGTTAAGATTTAATGTCCTTTTCGTGGATGCTGGTGATGATAGTCGATATATACTACGTGTTCTGCCTCTGTGCTGTTGCAGTTATGTATGTATTAGTTTGGTTTTGTATGTAACAGGCTACTGGTTGTCCCATTTGTTTTAACGGGGCGATGTGATTGAAAACAGATGTAGAGAGGGAACAGTGTCGCGTGAGTGCTAGCGCGCACAGGTCCCATGCATTGGTGTTGGGTTGTATGACTATTAATGGTTTTATAACTATTAACGCCAGTAGGGTTGAAAAGGTGGCAGGGTAAGTACGTTGTGTGTGTGTGTTCGTGAAAGGGTGTGGAGAAACGGCTAGGTGGTCGCGATGAGGGAGGTCCCCGGTGCGTGTAGTTGTATTAATGTGGGCAAGTTTGCCCCCTCCCCTGGTCTCTGGAAAAACAAAGAGAGGTTAGTATCTTGTGACCGAGCGGTGTTTACCCCAGCCCCCGTCACTTTTTAAAATAGTACCACTCTAGGTATTAAGTGACGTAGCCACGTTTGCGAGTGAAGTAGCACACTGATGCAACCAATTCCTTTGTGACTGTACATCTGATCGAGACTAAACTGAACGCAGTAAAACACATTCCGTTTGCTTTGTTCACGTATGAGTAATTGTGAGACGTTTGAAGAATGTTTGTTCATTTGTACTGGTAAGTATACTAAACTTTTCGATCATGCTATTCTATTATAACGCGGCTTGGTCTTTAACAGTGGAAAGGGACAAACATGTTGTGGTGATTTCTTTTAGAAATGTAGCTTGTTGTGTGTAGCTTGATATAGGTAGATATTCTGGAAACGGTGTATTTGTGTTTATTTCACCGTTTCGGTTCTCAAAGCGCATAGAGGGCTGCAGTCTCCCGGAGAGCTGCGCCATGACCCGAGGTTACACCATTCCTTCATTCAGCCAGGGATTGGTGACGCAAAACAACTTTGGGTTGTTAAACTTTTCTTAACATTTATATATTTATTTATTTCCACAAATAAAATATTACGCATTGGTTTTTGTTTTTTGTTTGTTTTTTTGATAGTACGGTTTTGCAGGATTATTTAGTTTAAAGAAATGCAGTTAAAGTTTTTCAAGTATGTGGCTTCCTAATTGCCAGATGGCCCATATTCAGTAAGTATAACCCAAATGGCTGTAACTGGTATGAAAGAGGTTCTTTAACAAGGTGTCCTTTAACACAAGGGCCTTCGTATAAAACTAGCCAGAGTCGACTTCGTTGGAAGATGCTGTTAACATTGTTAATTGGATAAATGCTTTTTTTGTGGCAGGATTTTTTATTATTATTATTTTAAGATAAACTTGCATTTTTTTAAAATTTTTATTTAGTACAATACCACAGCTGAATGTATTTTTGTTGGGACTGTGACAGCCCATTAGTTCAGTTTAACCTCGTGCTCCCTTCAGAGAGTAATGCCACTTGGCAGGTTGTCAAGTCAAACCAACGGCCTGCAGATTCAAACCAGGGCTTTTATATTTAACCTTTGTGAAAATATTTCTTGGACTTTTTTTTTTGTTGCTGAGTGATTTAGTATTCTTGAAAGGCAGTGGAATGATGCTTCTAGCCAAACCACACAGTCAGTTATTACCTCTCTTTTTGAAGAGCTAGCAGCAGTGTACCATACCTTCTTTTTGGCATCTCTTAGCGTTACAGCAGTACCACAGCAACTTACAAAGTAAAGAAATAATTGCCCAAGCTAATCTTTCCAACATGAGCATTTGAGTTAGCCAGCAGTCCATAAGCTGTACTTTCTTACAGAACGGTACCTGATGAGCAGTTCTTGTTGAGCCCACAATGAACAAGCAGCCCTTTCTTACTGTTCAAGTTAGGCTGTATCTAATTACAAACCTGTACTCTGAATCTGCAGTTGTATGTGACGCTGATGGATAGAAGGCTGGGTGTGTGTGTATGTGTGTGTGTGGTATGCTAGCTCTGGAAATGGATCCACTGCTTCAGTCTCTGCCTTTACCCGGTACTGGCCCCGATGTGTTTTTTAAAGGTTCTTGGTAAAATCTGACCTGATGACCTCTTTTAAAGCTGTCATGCATTAAATCGGTTTCTGGCTATGCCCAGGAATATATGTCTCTCTACGTGGGGTCTGAATGCTTCTTTTCAGAATGTGTAGCCTGCAGAAGTTGAGGTATTGAATTACCTTTAAGGTAAAGAAGGTTCTCATTCCAGTTTGCATTTCCCTTGTTTAATATCAGTGAAAGGTAAAACTCAAGGTTGGTAAAGTGTGTATTCATGATAAGAAGCTTTGATCTTTTTATAATGAATAACCTTTTCAGTCAAAGCGTACGTAATTCTCAATCACTTTCCACAACAGTGGACTTCAAGCAGGGAGCATATTACAAAGTGTTTTCTTATTTTAAGCAAAATTCCACTAACTTTAAATGCAATTGTGTAGGTTGTAGTTGGCGATAAAAAGTTGTTTGTCATGCAAAGTGTTGTGCAATACACTGACACAAGAATACTGCTTCTTAGAAGATTGATATATTGATCTTTTTTACTATTGTCATATGTCACACTATCAATGGGTTCTCCATTAAGTACATATTTTGCATACTGTCTTTCAGTACCTGCAATGCCCATTAATAAAATTGGTATTGGTCTTCCACAACATGGACTGACCTATTGAGACCCAGTCATTCTCTTTGTGTTTGGACTTCAGGTTCTTCAGCCCTGTGACTCCCTGAATTTCGCTGAATGTCAAACTGGGGGTGTTACTAGGTTTGATCTTATTGGTGCCATAGCAGCAGTGTGTCACTTTCATTCTGAAATTAGCTTTGCTGTTCAGAGGCAAGAATACCTGCCTTATCATTCCAGCTGCAAGCCTTGAATAGCAGATAGCCAACTCACTAGTAAGGTATTTGTCAAGTTACCCAAGCCATTGTGTTTCAATGGTTTACGCAGTCATATACAGTCTGGAGTAACAGGTGAACATTCCTTTTGAACATTGGGAGTGTCTCTGATCAGCACCTACTGTATCGGTGTGATTGTATCCTTCTGAGAATTACATGGACTCTCATTATAGGAACTGTTAAAGAATTGTATTTATTAATGAAGCTACAATAATCGTGATTATGGATCGCAATTGATACTGTTTGTGTTTACTGTAATATACGAGCACTCAAGACCTCAGTCTGCAGGTGTCAGTGGGGAATAAAGGGTTATTGTTTCTTTAAGTCTCCACCTACCTGAAGAAGAGACTGTTGATCTTGAAAGCTAATGTAAATCTACACATAATCTATTAAACTGCATAGAGTTTCAACACTTTGTTTCACTTTTGTAGTTTAAACTAAGTGCATACTTTCCTATAAACCACTACAGAGTGTCAGTCATAAAACGTGCATAGCATGGCATTACATTGTTTAAATGGTTCTTTTTGTAAATCAGGACTTTTGTATCTGAGTTGAGTTAGTGTTGAAATCTGTTATTAAAATGAAAGAGCAAGTTTAATGCAAACTTCCATTCTGCCTGTAGATTGTAAGTCCTTGCTGTGGAAAGCTTAGCCGAGCAAGTAGCAGGTTTCTGGTTTGCCTGCTGAGTTGGATAGTGTCAGACATGTGTAACCATGTTAAATATTAACTTGTTTGTGCAGAGCCAGGAAACACAAATAGGAAATTCATCATGAGCGCTTGCCTTTGCTGTTTTCTATTAAGTCCGTCCTAGTACTAACTGTGTTTGTGCACACGGTTTCTAGAAATGCAAACTCTGTGCCACTGATCCCTTTCTGGGAACTTCAGTGGCAAATGCCTTGTACTGTACTGTCTTTAAGAAAAAGAGCCAGCGAATGGAGACAGAGTAAAAGAGAATTCAGATAGGAAGCCTTTTGTATGCATTAAATTATAAATATGCAAGATGGTTTAAAAAAATGGATGGGAAGGTTACATCTGAACTTCAGCAGAACGGGGAGATAATGACGACCCCCAAACCCTCCAATTGTATTTTGAGTGACGGCTGTGCTTGTGTGTTTGTGTGTGTGGAAATCACTTGATTGTAAAGCTAAATGAGCGCTGTAAGGTACACCTGCGTAACTGCTGTATACACACAAGTGATCATATTTCTGACGGGTTACAAAAACGTTTAGACTCTAAACTAATAACTAATCCCTGCTCGCTCATATTTCATTCTGGATCATAGCTACATGCTAGGATTACAGGAGGGAGGTGTGGGAGTTTAGGTCTTGGACTCTTACTCCTAATTAAACAGTTTGATTTAACCCATCGAGTGCCTCTGTCCCACCCAACTGTAAAATCTAATGCTCACTTGGAGAAGGGGGGGAGAAGATGTGCGACTTCTTATTATAAGATTACCTCTTAGTTTATTTAAATTATTTAAGCACCGTTTGAATGCATTCAGCATAACTTGAGCAGCAGGAATTTTAAGAATCCAGTTTCTAATAAAATAGATTACATTATTGAGTTAACAAGTTTAGAACTTTAATGCAAAGGAATGCAAAGCTTTTAGAAGGATTGTGTAAGTATCTGTCATTGTTTGTTTTTAAATACTAGCAAGTTGCTTAAAGTTGTAAAACTTTTTAGCAAGATATAATTGACCACACTGAAGTACAGTATGCAGCATTAATGACTACATTTGATTATTTTGAGCTGCATCTGATTGTAATATAGATGGGGAAAGTGAGGTGCCAGTGTTTGGCCAAAACCACACAGCCTACTGTCTGGCACATTCACGTGACTTGAACCGCTTAAGAGACACGAGGAATTGAGTGATTCCTCTTAAAATGCATTTGAGAGTGGCTCAAGGAAACTGACATTTTGAATGACTAGATCCAGCCTTTCAGTGCATTTTAAACCCTTGTTTGTGCATCTCATTGCAAAAGCATATGTTTTAGTTGTGGGACACATACTATATATCCCTTGTACTTTAAATGGTTGAAAAGGTGAAAGGTGTAGTTATAATTTTATTAACTAACACAAATGCTTTCCTTGGTGCAGCAGTGCACATTTGCAAGCTAACACCCATTTATTTCATCAACAGTAGTTCTGAACGTTTTACTTTTTAAAAAAATGTTATTTATTTATTTTTTTCCCTGTGAACTTCTATGGGGAAAACGTTTCCTTGTACTACAGTATTTCATTGTACAGTTTGAGGTCAAAGTCAAATTCGGTGGTCTTGGCTGTATTCCCAATTTTATAATACTGTAAATCCTTCTTGCGGTTTATTATTATTATTATTATGATGATGATGATGATGATGATGGTAGTGTTGCTCTCCAGTGCTCGTCTCCTCTATAGAGGTGAAGCTGACGCAGTGACTGTTGGGTTTAATTATTATTATTATTATTATGATGATGATGATGGTGGTAATGTTGCTGTGCAGTGCTCGGTTTGATCTCCTCTATAGAGATGAAGCTGACGCAGTGTCTCTTGGGTTTTAATTTTATTATTATTATTATTATTATTATGATGATGATGATGGTGGTAATGTTGTTGTGCAGTGCTCGGTTTGATCTCCTCTATAGAGATGAAGCTGACGCAGTGTATCTTGGGTTTTAATTATTATTATTATTATTATTATTATTATTATGATGATGATGATGATGGTGGTAATGTTGTTGTGCAGTGCTCGGTTTGAGCTCCTCTATAGAGGTGAAGCTGACGCAGTGTCACTGATTTCTAATTTCTGCTGCTAGGATTTCCTTCCTGTTCATGACACTTTTCTAAATCTACAGGTCGGTGGGCTTATTGATTATTATTGAGGACCATTTTGAGTAATCCTTTTTATTACAGTTGGAAATTCACCCAGTGGTATGTTTGCACAACAAATACATAATCCAGGGCTTCTTACATCCCTCATAAAAGCACAGCAAGCTGAAATTACACAGTGCAAGCATGGTACAGTATAGGTCAGCATTGTTAAGATGATCAATAAACCTGGGTAAACGATGGTAAATGCATAGTATATATATTCTTTATACCCCCCCATATTCTTTGTGTTAAGGCCTCACCTCGTCATGGAAACTAGGGGTTCATACTAGAACTAAATGCTCAGATTTCAGACATATTCATTTTGGTCTGTTTTTTCCAGTAGTAGCTTAAGGCTCATTTTATAATATAATCTGTATTTATTCAATGCTGTGGAATATTCTTGGCTTCAGGATTACTTAAAGCTGCTTTGGGTATGACTGCTGTAAACTTCATTCTGTAATTACAGTACTTTTATAGCACTGACTCTCTGTATTGGAAAGCTGTCTATCGCAACAATGACTAGTTTCTGCGACATTGATCAAGTCTGCCATCGGCATAAAGTACTGTATTACAGCTTATTACAAAACAAACAGCACGAGTGTCAATACAGTACTGTATGTGCCAGTGGCTTAGAACATATATCTCGTTCATTCAACAAACGAATACATAATGCTATACAAATATTTATTGCTTGGGCTGTATTCAGTATAATATGCAAATATACCAAGTATATTGGGTCTGTCCTGTCTCCAAACTCCTATTGCAATGGCACGCTGTTTTCCCAGGCCTCTGTGGTTTGTAAAATACAGTATATAAAAACTAGGGCCCCTCCTGCAGTTTACAGTGCGGACCCCTGAGCTTGGTCTGTTCACACTGCAGCCCCTTCTGCAGTTTACAGTTCCCCAGTACAGGGCTGTGAACAAGATTTATTTATTTATTCATTCATTCATTTTATATAAATTTAGAGTGACCAATTGTTTGTATTTATTTTTCCCCAATTTGGACTGTCCAGTTATGTCTTTTCTCCTCACGGCAGCAAGTCCTCACACAGCACACATGTTCTGGGGGCGTGTGACAGTCCTCCGATCTCACAAGCCTAAAGCCAGAATCTCTCTTACGCCGAGCAATCCAGAGCAGAGGTGGGCGGGCTACCGATCCTGGAGAATAGAGACCAGCCCTGCCTCTTATCCATTCTGAAAGTGCTCGATGTCTGGCCAGTAGGGTCCGCTACTGCGCGATGAGGAGAAGCAATCCCTGCCGGTTTCCCATCCCCCACCCCCCATGAGTGTCCAAGTCAATGTGACGCCCCCTCAGGGTCCCCAGCAAAGTTCAGCGAACTGGTGCCGCTCAAGCTGTGTGACTCATCCTGCGCTTGCCGCGGCAGTGCTTTAACTGGTTGAGCCACTCAGGCATCCGCTCATTTTCTGCACTCTTAAGGATGGTTCGTACACTGCAGGGTGGGCAGTTAGCCCCGTTAAGACTCACTTGTGTTTGCCTTGAGCTCCCTATGACCTGAGATATTCGGCTACATATAAACCCAGTATAAAGATAATTTGGTACGAGTCCTATGTAAGGTTTGAAATAGGCGAGTACGCCGTACAGGATATCGAGGGAACCTTTACGCAATTTATTTAGTAACAATTAATAATAATGAGGAAGTGTCTTCGAATTGAATTAGATAACTTCTCTGAACACTATGTAGGCTTTTTTCTCTACTGGTCATAGCTGGGATTTTTTTTTTTTTTTTTTTTTTTTTTTTTTACCCGAGTCAACCTATAATATTATAATAAGGAAGATTAAATCGTGTTTCTTTCTGAATGTACATTACAGCTTTTCATCTGGAGTCGGCAACAAAATAGGTGAAAAACAGCTAGTTTAGTTAATTTTTTTTTTTTTTAATATCATAGTGGAGTGTGTATTTTTTCTGGGACAGGGGAGCGGATTGGGAATCGCAAGCAGCGGAGCAGAATGGAAGAAAGAGCAGAGCGGAGGATGTTATGAGCGGTGAGTGGAATTTTATCACCGCTCCACTCACGTTCTCTGGTGTGGAGCAGCATTGCAGACTCCTGTGGTTGCTGTGCAAACCCATAGCAGCGGCTGCTGCAGTACAGCAGAGTAGCAGTGTTTGTCTACGTGCATTGATGGAGCTATTCCCTGATTTTCATCTTGCAGTACGCTTTCTTGATCCATGCAGGGCACACATTTATGAAACCCATAAACCAATGGTTTTAATTTAATAAACTAAATCAAGGATTACTGTCTTTCGATACAATACAATGCGTGATGTTCCCATAGCAAGCGTCAGTAAGTTGCAGAACAAACAAAGTACCGCACTGACATGCAGACAATAGGTAGTGATGTATGCAAAACATTTAGCTAATCAGCCCACACTAAACCAGATTAGGCAACAGCAATTGATAGTGATAGCATCTGTGAGGCCATAGAGAAGAGTATGTACAGTATGTAGACTGCTTCATTTGAGACTGCCTTTTCTCTTGGAGGTGTAGCACCATTTTCTAGCAGTGCTGGCTGTAATGGACACATACTTGATTTAGTTTCTTATCATATACTCCCCTTCATCTGAACTCCCACTAGTCCTTGATGCGGTTCGGATGAAATCTGTGAAATACAGTAAGGTTTTGTAAGATGAATAAGTTACTAATACACTATGTGCTGTTCATAATATACCCCAAAGGCAAATAAAAACTTAAGCCTGTGATTTTTGTCACCGATCTTCATGCCAGCAATCCAGGGTGGATTTGGAACAGTAATCCACCTCTACATAAAGGTGCTGTTTCCTTCACCCCTTTCCTGCTCACAGGATCAAGTATCTGAATCCCCAGGGTGTCATGAGAGCCTGATACTCAAGCAGAGGGTGCACGGTACTAACTGAGGCTCGCAATCCCCTGGTTTCAGAGCCTGATACTCAAGCAGAGGGTGCACGGTACTAACTGAGGCTCGCAATCCCCTGGTTGTCAGTGAAATACTGTGTCACTGATGTAATTACATTATAAACAGAATAAAAGTGTAACTAATGACGATGACATTTAGAGTGAATCTAATTACCAATGTGTTGAGTATTACATCATAAACAAAGATCTTTTCTGAAAGCATCAGTGACGTACTCCTCCACTTTGACTGTAAATACAAAGTTGGCGCGTAACACCATGACCAAAATCAACTGTATGCAATTTCTTCTTCTAAAAAAGAAAAAAGAGTTTGTAGGTTTGGCATTTATGCATACATGTCATGTCTCCACATACCTCCTGTTCTGTTACTCAATAACCCTCACATTACTGAAGTTTCATCACAATTGGATTTGTTTTATGTAAGCAGTGTGACATGCATACATACAGACAGACAGGTAGGCTACAATGTCCTCGGCAAGTTTCACCGCAACTAGGCTTGGAGGCCCTGCTTAGAAACCAGCATTCAAGTAAGCGCTGACCATTATAGTGACCGCTGTAGTCGTGGATTCTTGTCCAGGGGTGCTAGCGGCAGCATCTGCTGCTTTGTTTCATATTTTTAGTTTTTCTTGCACTGTTTGAATGGAGTAGATGTTTAAGACCAGTGGACAAGGGCTGAAGGAAATATCTTGATGGGTATCATGCTAAAGGCATGAGTTCAGTTTAGACCAGAGTTTTTACATGAGAGGAGGATCCACGCTAGTTACTTGATTTTGGGTACGATCCAAGTGTTTCTTTTGTGCTTAATAAATTGCCTTTTTTAATTTTTTTATTGTTGTTTGTTTCAGGGAGATATGTCCAAGATGGAGGTGAAAACGTCACTTCTCGACAATATGATTGGGGTGGGTGACATGGTGTTACTGGAGCCCCTAACTGAAAAGTCTTTCATAGAGAACCTGAGGAAAAGATTCAACCACAACGAGATATACGTGAGTTACACTTTTACATTTGAAATGTTTGCATGGATAAGGCTATGATTTTGGCACAGTAATTTTTAGTACATTTCCCTGGCGAGGTGCGGCAAAAAAACAAGAATTCACGGAAAGCTCTCCAAATAATGTGGTTTTAGTTACATCAGCATACACATATATTCCATTTATATAGCGCTTTTTATACAAAAGTATCGTACATAGCAGAAAAAAAGAACAAACAACATTTGTATAGCATGTCATACATGCAACTTCTACAGTCAGACCGTTTAAATAACAGTATACACATAATACAAAAGCAGCAATTTTAAAGTAACATTAAAGCCCACTAAGATAAGAAAGCCATTTTATAAGTGCGTTTTTAGTCTTGACTTGAAAACTGTAACTGTCCCAGCTTCCTTGACAATTGAAGGCAGAGAATTCCATAATTTAAGAGCGCTACACGAAAAAGCCCTACCTCCTGTGTTGCTTTTATTGACCCGAGGAATAACCAGCAGCCGTGCATCCTGTGATCTCAGAGTGTGGTTTGGAAGGGGTCAGTAACTCCTGCAAATAACTAGGTGCTGATCTATTCAGGGCCTTGCAAGTTGACAGCAAAATCTTAAAATCAATTCTATACTGCACAGGGAGTCAGTGTAAAGAGGCCACTTTTCCTGGTTTTAGTTAGAGTTCTAGCAGAAGTATTCTGAACAAGCTGCAAGCAGGATACGCACATTTTGGGACACCAGAAAAAAAGGGCATTACAATAATCAATTCTATCAATAGCAAAGTGCACCGTTATGTTGCTGCTAACGAGCATCTACTGTGTGTGTGTGTGTGTGCGCGCGTGCATGCACATTATATATAATCTAATTCAACTTCCTTCGTGGCAGTGATGTTCTGTTGAATGTTCCATTTTATTTACCTTATTTCCTTGAAACTAAAATGGAGGTAGAGGCACTGAGGGGGTTATACAAGACCTGCTTGCTGCCATACAGCAGTTCAGTGGCTGATGTGATAAGCACATAATCTTGCCTGTTGAAGAGACAAAAAACCTATTGTCCTCCTTCCCTATAGGTTGTGCCACCCCCAGGCAACACTTACAGATGGAGAAATAGCAAGTCAACAACATGCTTACTTGTATCTGCTTGTGAAAGAGGAGGCTTTATGTGAAGATAAGCTTGATTTAGTGATACAAAATATAATAATAATAAATAAATGATCCA